>NC_134883.1:16337746-16347746 GCF_041734735.1 Babylonia areolata
TTTTCCAACGGTGAAGACATTAGCACTCTGGCCGACTTACACATCTGCCGTTGTTCAAAGAGACACACAAACATGTACGCATATAAATGTTGTTATACTTAATAATTAATACATGTATAATGTACAAGTATAACACAGCGTCAAACTGCGAGACACAACATCGCTCACATCTGTACGAAACGGAAGCGAGTAACACACACACACACACACACACACACTCACACATACACACACACACACGCATACACACACTAACACACACAGACACACACACACACACCAAGGGAACAACAACAACAACAACAAAACCCTAGCATGAATGCTACACATGAATGATTCAAGTGAAATGAACACGGAAAAGGAATGATAAAATTCAAAACACAGTTGTAAGAGACATAAAAGACAGCAAATAAGGCGACGGATAATAGGGATATGGACAGATAGACACATTATGAGAAAGAGAGAGAGAGAGAGAGAGAGAGAGAGAGAGATGTAAATATATGTCAGTGCGAGAGAGAAAAAAAAGGAACAAAAGTTGGGTGAGGATGGTTCACAATTTGTAATACATGTAAGTATACAGAATCGTAGACATGACCAGACTAGAGTTTGATTTCGTTAGTTTGTGTCACAAGAGAGAGACAGAGAGAGAGAGACAGACAGAGAGAGAGAGAGACAGAGAGAGAGAGAGAGAGAGAGAGAGAGAGAGAGAGAGAGTATTAAAAGAGAGAAGCAGCAGAGACAGACAGACAGACGGAGGGCGGACTGACGATCTACGGTCTGGGAAGCGGAAGGGGTTCTGCTGGATGAACGGGATATCGGCGTTCTCACACAGGATCTTGCTGAAGTAAATACGGCTCAGGGCCCTCAGCTCCGCTGAAAACACACACACTGCTGTCACAGCATCACACAGCATGGCTCAGCGTGGACAGATCACAGCACTGCACAGCGCAGCACAGCATAGCACAGCACAGGACAGCACGGCACAGCACAGCACAGCATAGCACAGCACAACATAACATGGCATGGCATGGCTCAGCATAACATTTCTCAGCATACCTCAGGACAACACAGCATAGCACAACATAGCACAGCACAGCACAACATAACATGGCATGGCTCAGCATAACATATCTCAGCATACCACAGCACAGCACAGTGTACCACAGCATCACAAAACACATAACAGCATACCACAGCATGGCTTGGTATAGCAGAACACATCATAAAGTTTTCTGGCACAGACGGGGACAGTTTCGCACAGCACGGTACAGTCTAGAACAGTACAGAACGGCGTAGAACAGCACAGAACGGCGTAGAACAGCACAGAACGACGTAGAACAGCACAGAACGGCGTAGAACAGCACAGAACGACGTAGAACAGCACAGAACGGCGTAGAACAGTACAGAACGGCGTAGAACAGCACAGAACGGCGTAGAACAGCACAGAACGCAGAACAATACAGAACGGCGTAGAACAGCACAGAACGTAGAACAGCACAGAACGACGTAGAACAGCACAGAACGGTGTAGAACAACACAGGACATAGTAGAACAGCACAGAACATAGTAGAACAGCACAGAACAACACAGAACACAGTAGAACAGCACAGAACATAGTAGAACAGCACAGAACACAGTAGAACACCACATAACACAGTAGAACAGCACAGAACAACACAGACATAGTAGAACAACACAGAACACAATAGAACAACACAGAACATGGAAGAACAGCACATGACATAGTAGAACAACAAGAACCGCACAGAACATAATATAACAGCACAGAACATAGTAGAACAAGAACAGCACAGAACATAATATAACAGCACAGAACATAGTAGAACAAGAACAGCACAGAACATAATATAACAGCACAGAACATAGTAGAACAAGAACAGCACAGAACATAGTAGAACAGCACAGAACATAGTATAACAACAAGAACAGCACAGAACATAGTAGAACAACACAGAACAGTAGAGAACATAGTAGAAAAGTACATAACATTACAGAACATAGTAGAACAGCACAGAACATAGTAGAACAGCACAGAACATTGTAGAACAGCACAGCAGAACATAGTAGAACAGCACAGAACATAGTAGAACAACACAGAAAATAGTAGAACAGCACAGAACATTGTAGAACAGCACAGCAGAACATAGTAGAACAGCACAGCAGAACATAGTAGAACAGCACAGCAGAACATAGTAGAACAGCACAGCAGAACATAGTAGAACAGCACAGAACATAGTAGAACAGCACAGAACATAGTAGAACAACACAGAAAATAGTAGAACAGCACAGAACAGAAATAGTAGAACAGCACAGAATAGAGGAGAACAGCACAGAACCACATGCTTCAAGGTAACGCAATGTTCATCCTAGACACTGAGGCTGACAGCAGGGAGAGACTGACTGACGGACACACACACACACACACACACACACACACACACTCCACAAACACACACACACACCACACCCATCCACCCCCCACCCCCCCACAACACACAGACAGAAAGACAGACACGGGCGGGGGAGGGGAGGGGAGGGGTGGGGGGGCTGACAGGTAAAGAAACCATAGTAGATGTTGTTCGTCTCGAAAACATGCACGCTCACACACACAGACAGGCAGACAGACAGACAGACACGGGGGAGGTGTGGGGGTTGGGAGGGGGTGGTGGTGGGGGTGGCTGACCGGTAGAGAAGCCATAGTGGAGGTCATCCGTCTCAAAGAAGTAGCGGTCCCCGTACTTGAGGTCGTGGAACTGCTGAGCGATGATGTGAGCGAAGGTGGGGCCCACCACCCCGCCCCACACCGGGAACTCCGCCGTGCCACCGGGGAAACACTCCACGTCGTCAATGTCTCTGTGGTGGGTACATACCATGCACACGTAGCGCACGTGCACACACATAGAGTCACATATATCTATCTATGCAGATAGATGTGTGTGTGTGTGTGTGTGTGTGTGTGTGTGTGTGTGTGTGTGTGTGTGTGTGTGTGTAGTTTAGTTTAGTTTAGTTTAGTTTCTCTTTTCACTGTTTTGTGATATCAGACGGAAAAAAAGTATATGTACGCACGGGAGATGAGGCGTGGGATACAAGAGGTGTTGGGATGACTGTATTATATGTGTGTGTGTGTTTGTTTGTACGTGCGTACGTGCGTGCGTGTATGTGTGTGTAAAGAACGTTCTTTTTTCTTTTTGCTTCAACATTTGCTTTCCTTTATCCTAATGTTTTGTTATGAGACAGAAAATATGTTGACACATTTATGGCCAATGACATTAAAGTGTCAGAAGCACACACACACACACACACACACACACACACACACACACACATACACGCACGCACGCACACAGATAAATAGAGAGAGAGGAAGAGATAAAAGTGAGAGGAAGAGAGAGGGTGGGGAGAAGAGATAGAAGAGAGAGAGGAAGAGAGAGACAGAGGGAAGAGAGGGAGATAGGGGAAGAGAGAGAGGGGAAGAGAGATAGAGACAGGGAGAGACAGAGGGAAGAGAGAGAGGGGGAAGAGACAAAGGAAGAAAGAGAGGATGAGAGAGAGGGGGAAGAGATAGGAAGAGAGTGAGGAAGAAGTGAGAGGAGAGAAAGAGAGAGAGAGGAAGAAAGAGGGAGGGAAGAGAAAGAGAGGAAGACAGAGAGGGAGAGAGAGGAAGAGACAGACAGACAGACAGAGACAGAGACACAGAGAACGACAGAGAAGAGAAGGCTGTACAGCGGGCGGACACAGCACAGGAAGGAGAGCAGTACAGGTGCACGCACCGGTAGATACGTTTCATATCCTTCCACACAGAGCCGAACTCCTCCCAGCTGACATAGGGCTTCAGTCCGAAGCGCTTCCTCAGCTCGTTGTACCTGGGGATGGCATGGTCACGGCCCCGCTGGTGGAGGAAGCAACACACCGCGCACATTAGTCCTCGGACGCCCGTCTCCCGGTCAAGACCGATTGTATGTTTAATTCAGTTAGAATAGAATATAATATGTCTTTATTACCAAGGGTACCGGGGTCACAGGGAATATTGCGGGGGGATGGGGGGGAGGGGGATAGTACATAAAAGGTACAAACATTAATCAAAAATCAGACACAAACACAGATACAGTAGAATTTAGGACACATACATGTGCATATCAATATGATAACTTGCACACACACACACACACACACACACACACACACATTTAAACATAAGCTGTATATCACATGTGGATGGGGCTGGTGACTAGATCAATGGTTGTTGATTGCACAATTGCACGATTTCGTTTAATCAAATGCCATATGTACAGAATAGAGCAAAAACATTCAGCGTTTATACGGAAAAGAAGTAAATGTCGGTCAGATTCTTGTCGAGTGTCGAAGAACAAGCCAACTCGTCATTAAAAAACTCACTGACCAGTTTCCACAGAACACGTAACTGTCCTTAGAAGATGTTTCGCTTAATTATCCATTACTCCGACAATTTTCTGAATGTTTAAATCAAAGTCCAGTTGGTAGCTACCTTTGATTGATTATGTTTGTTATAATACGCATCTTTATCCTGCGATAGGAATGTTTGAAATAGTTATACTTTATTCTCGGTCAGTCCAATCTTTCGCAACTCTTCCTTTTAACCTCTGACGTTTTTCATGTCTCCCTCCCTGTCTCAGTCATCCCACCACCTGTTTCCATCACCCCCAACCCCAACGCGCACGCATACACATTCTACATTCCCCCCCGTCTGGTATCATTAAACAGTGAAAAGACGTTAACTCAGTACGGCCAGTCCTCTCTTCTCCTCTACACAGACCCCTCGGATGTCCAGTGGGTGTCTGAATGACCCAACCTTTAGCTTCCGTCGTCAGAATTGTGGTATTCTTTGTCAACATTCACCTCTTCAGTATAAGAGCCTTCCGCTTGCAATATTTTGATGATGGTAATTGGGGTGAAACGCTGTTAACGTCGTCTCTTTCGCCGTTCGTATGGAGAGAGTTAAACTAAAGAAAGAAAGAAAGAACCCCTGTGGGATGCACTGAGGGTAATCTACAGCAGCACGTGCATTTCGGAGGTGACAGAAAAACATTCAGTCAAACCTGGTGATTTAACATAACAATAACGTCGGGAGAAAGGCAAGGCCTCCAAGACTCACATGTGTTGTTAGGCACTTCATCCTACAACGGAATCATCAGAAAATAAGAGAGACAGACAGAGATAGAGGGAGAAACGGAACGAAACGAAAGTTTATTCAATAAGGCCATGGCCCCATTTGAAGGGGTGATTAAATATTTTGTATGAGTAGATTTGCATAAGGATATAATCTTTCTACGTACATGCTCAAACAAAGCTCTGTTCTGTTTAACCAATCATGAAACTACGTCTTTTTAATAACTTCAAATAAATACGGCATGATTCGAAAAAAGCGTCATCATTTGTTGAAGACAGGAGTGATACTAACCGAAAATTACTTTGTCTGCTATAGTATCTCAACGGAATATATTATCTTTGTCTCAAGTCATCTAATACAGGACAACATAATACGAAATGGGCTTCATCTTCTTTTGCAGATCTACATAACGGACATACCATATCGTTTACAGTGCTGGTCTTGTATCTTTTACTGTATACATTGATATTAGATACACCAAAACGAAACCTTGTCAAAGCACATCTAATGACTTGCTAAAATGGTTCTGTGAAATAATTTCTTTTAAACAATCTGAACAAAGAAAAACTTTCACTATTTACAGACAGAGGGACACACACACACACACACACACACACACACACACACACACGCACGCACACACACACACACACACACAAGAGAGAAAGACAAAGACAGAGACAAAGAGACACAGACATTGCCATCACACTACACACACTACAACATGGCGTGTTCTCTTCTGTTCTGACGGTGTTCGTGACCAACAGTAAGCTGTCAGTGGTGTGAGTCCGCACTTCGAACAAATATAGATACACATCTCCCGCTGCCTACATTTTAGCACATTTTTGAATGCAAAATGCAGCACAATTCTATCGACTACTTTTTTGTGGTAATTTTTTCCCCCTGGGTATTGTTGTAAGAAAAATACATGCCACACGCAAAAGCCCAAATACGCACGTTAAAGATCCTGTATTCTATATCAAGAACATCCAGCATGCCCCCCCGCCCCCCACACCTCACCCCACCCCCGCACCCCCAACCCCTCTCCCCCAAAAAAGGAATATGGCTGCCTGCATGGCGGGGTAAACAGAAAAAAGGTCATGCACATAAAATGGTGTGTGTGTCTGAAACCTGACTGAATGATACTGGGATAGTGATGAGCGCCCAATGACAGCCTGTTGTGCAAAAGACCCCGAGTTCGTAAAGCGGCCAGAGTTTGGACTCTGACCGAGGAAAGTCGCTGTACAAGTATCCATTCCATCATCCTGAGACAACAAACCGAGGTCCTGTAGGCAGCAAGCACTTTGCGCACGTAAAAGAACCAACCGCAACAAAGGGGTTGTCCCTGGCAAAGTTATGTGGAGAAATTTGATAGTAAATCGAACACACTTGCAGACAGAAAATAAATATAAAAAGTGGCCCTGCAATGTGGCGACGCGCTGTTTCCATGGAGATCAAAATGAATTTCACACAGAAATCTGTCGTGACAAGATATTCAATACAACACAGTACAGTACAAGAACAAAACAACATTGTTGTACAATGCGATATAACACAAAAGAACACAACATAATACCATACCACACCACTACACACACAACAACACAACATAACACAACACCACACTACCACAACACAACACAATGCAACACCACAACCCCGTACAACACAACAACATACACAACAACACACCACCACACCACACAACACCATACAACAGAACACTACACAACACCACACACCATACCACACACCACACTACACTACACCACACAACACACCACACTACACCACAACACACTACACCACACCAACACAACACCACACAACTGAACACCATACAACAGAACACCACACACTACACCACACCACACCACACTACACCACACCACACCACACCACACTACACCACAAAACACCACACCACACTGCACCACACGACACCACACACCACACCACACTACACCACACCACACCACACTACACCACACCACACTACACCACACCACACTACACCACAACACACCACACCACACCAACACAACACCACACAACTGAACACCATACAACAGAATACCACACACTAAACCACACCACACCTCACTACACCACAACACAACACACCACACCACACCACACTAAACCACACCACACCACACCACACTACATCACACCACACCACACACCACATCACACTGCACCAGACCACACCACACAACACACCACACCACACCACACTACACCACAACACACCAGACCACACACAACACCACACCACATGCACACTACACCACAACAAACCACACCACACCACACAACCACACACAACACCACACCACACACAACACCACAACACAACACCACACCACACACAACACAACAACACCACACACAACACAACACCTGGATATTGAGCGCGGGCAGGTCAAACGCCATGCCGGTCTTGGAGTTCCTGAAGAGGTCGTTCTGGAGAGAGGAGGCGATGTGCGAGTCAAACTTCTCAGCGTGGTTCTTCATGGAGACAAGGCCCTTCACGATATTGGTGTAGTCCTCCAGATAGTGCTCTGACGTACTGAACAGATTCTGGGGGACACACAGAGAGCACACGTATGGCGAGAAGGGCGGGAGGGGGGGGGGGAGAGGGAAGTCAGGAGGAGAAGGAGGAAGAAGAGAGAGAGGAGGAAGAGAAGGAAGAGGTGCAGGAGGAAAAGAAGGAAGAAGAAAAGAAAGAGGAGAAAGAGAACGACGAAGAGGAGAAAGAGGAGAAGTCAACAATGACAATGGAGATGTCTGCACTGGGCAGAACTCAAGGACAGTGTCTGCAGAACACAAGGACAGTGTCTGCAGAACACAAGGACAGTGTCTGCAGAACTCAAGGACAGTGTCTGCACATGGCAGAAATCAAGGACAGTGTCTGCAGAACTCAAGGACAGTGTCTGCACATGGCAGAAATCAAGGACAGTGTCTGCAGAACTCAAGGACAGTGTCTGCACACGGCAGAACTCAAGGACAGTGTCTGCACACGGCAGAACTCAAGGACAGTGTCTGTAGAACTCAAGTACAGTGTCTGCACACGGCAGAACTCAAGGACAGTGTCTGCACACGGCAGAACTCAAGAACAGTGTCTGTAGAACTCAAGGACAGTGTCTGCACACTACAGAACTCAAGGACAGTGTCTGTACACGGCAGAACTCAAGGACAATGTCTGCAGAACTCAAGGACAATGTCTGCACAGGGCAGAACTCAAGGACAGTGACTGTACACGGCAGAACTCAAGGACAATGTCTGTACATGGCAGAACTCAAGGACAATGTCTGCACACGGCAGAACTCAAGGACAATGTATGCACACGGCAGAACTCAAGGACAGTGTCTGCAGAACTCAAGGACAATGTCTGCACACTGCAGAACTCAAGGACAGTGTCTGCAGAACTCAAGGACAATGTCTGCACACTGCAGAACTCAAAGGACAATGTATGCACACGGCAGAACTCAAGGACAGTGTCTGCAGAACTCAAGGACAATGTCTGCACACCGCAGAACTCAAGGACAGTGTCTGCAGAACTCAAGGACAATGTCTGCACACTGCAGAACTCAAGGACAATGTATGCACACGGCAGAACTCAAGGACAGTGTCTGCAGAACTCAAGGACAATGTCTGCACACGGCAGAACTCAAGGACAGTGTCTGCACACGGCAGAACTCAAGGACAATGTCTGCACACGGCAGAACTCAAGGACAATGTCTGCACACGGCAGAACTCAAGGACAATGTCTGCACACGGTAGAATAGGTGCACGTCTGACGGGCGTCTCGTGACGCACTGACCTTGAGGACCTCCTTGTCTTTGATGATCATCAGGTCGTTGACCAGGGTGTGCCCGAAGCGAAAGGCACAGCTGAGGAACTCCTGGGCTACGCCGGGGTCCACGTTGTGCTGCAGCTTGACCCGCTGCCCCGTCCACAGCCCGTACTTCGTCATCAGGACCGGGCCCACGATCAGCGGCAGGTACTCCTCGTACACGATGTACTGCCAAACGGCGCCCATCACCTTGCGGACCACCTGCACCAACAACAACACACACACACATACAGAGACACACAGACACAGACAGCACACAGACACACACACATACAAACACACACTCACACACAGTGAGAGGGAGAGAGAGGGGGAGAGAGAGAGGGTGGGGAGAGAGAGATGGATAGATTGGGAGAAGAGAGGAGAGAGAGAGAGAGACAGAAACAGACTTGACTTTGACTTTGACTCTTTACTGTCATTAGCTTAACAGCCCACGTGACAGGGGGGTACAGGGGAAGTTACAGTGTCGTTTTATCCAATCATTTGAAAAAGTAAAACAAAACAAAACAAAAACAAAAACTAACGCACCTAATGATACAAAGGTTATATCACTAAACAACAGCCAACAAATTGCACACAAAAAAATACAACAACATCATCATCATCAGATTGACCATCCAAATACTAATTCTATCTGCTTCTACTTTTAACCCTCAAAGAAATCATTTTGGAAACCATTAATGTTTGTATATATTTTGAATTAACGGGCATTTTGATCATTTATTTTCTTTTTCCGTGTATCTACTGCCTCTGAGACGTATTTTGCAAGTGAGAGGATAATATTTTCGTCATTTGATGTTAAGACACTGACCAGGTCTTTCTTCTTTGCTGCAGCTGTTTTAAAGAGTGTACAGTTTTCCCGAACCTCCTCGTATCCTTTGCAACTGAACATGAAATGTATCTCATCTTCTTTACTCTCGCCACACATTGGACAAGGAGATGTTAATCCACCTGTCTCAAACCATCTTTTATTA
>NC_134883.1:16352746-16365246 GCF_041734735.1 Babylonia areolata
TCCACCCCAAACTGTACTGCCCACCTCTCACTGTACTGTCCACCCCACACTGTACTGTCCACCCCTCCCACACTGTACTGTCCACCCCTTCCACACTGTACTGTCCACCCCAAACTGTACTGCCCACCCCTCACTGTACAGTCCACCCCACACTGTACTGCCCACCCCTCACTGTACTGTCCCCCCCTCACTGTACTGTCCACCCCACACTGTACTGCCCACCCCACACTGTACTGTCCACCCCTCCCACACTGTACTGTCCACCCCTTCCACACTGTACTGTCCACCCCAAACTGTACTGCCCACCCCTCACTGTACTGTCCACCCCACACTGTACTGCCCACCCCTCACTGTACTGTCCCCCCCTCACTGTACTGTCCACCCCACACTGTACTGCCCACCCCTCACTGTACTGTCCACCCCTCACTGTACTGTCCACCCCACACTGTACTGTCCCCCCCTCACTGTACTGTCCACCCCAGCCCCACACTGTACTGTCCACCCCTCACTGTACTGTCCACCCCACACTGTACTGCCCACCCCTCACTGTACTGTCCACCCCTCACTGTACTATCCACCCCACACCCCTCACTGTACTGTCCACCCCACAACTGACCTGACTGAAGGCAGTAATTTCAGTTCTTCATAGCGTGTACACTGACCTGACTCAACGCAGTAGTGCGAGTCCTTCAGAACAATGCAGTCGTCCTTGGGACCTTCCGGAAGTCGTTCTTGACCTTTGTACCGTGTCGTCAGCAGCAACGCCCCCGTGCCGTTTCGTGTCCTCAACTCCTTCGCTCTCTCTCGGTCGCTCCCTGCAAGATGAAGGTCACACAGCGGGGTCACTGACGATGGTCAAGGTCGATCAAAGTGAAAAGGGGTCAAAAATGGAGGTCAAGATCAAGGTTTGGTCCGTAGGACCGTGAGGTCAGTTAGGGTCAAAGTCAGTGCGAGTCAAAAGGAAGGTCGGTTTCTGAAAGCAATGTCGCAGTCGAGGCCAAAGGGCACCAGTGTCAGAGGTCGGTCATCACTAACAGCCTGGGGCAAAGTGCGCTTTAGTTTAACGCCATGTCGATGTGTAGAAAGATGAAGTGAACACCTCACACTGGGGACTACGGGCGATACGACACGTGTGAAGAACCGGACCTCACGTGCTTTCACTGTCCTCCTGTACAGGTCAGTGTGCGCGTAAAGTCCGTTTCCGTCAAACCCCGGGTAGAGACAAGGAGGCAGCAGTGTCCGTCAAACTCCATGTAGAGACAAGGAGGCAGCAGTGTCCGTCAAAGCCCGAGTAGAGACAAGGAGGCAGCAATGTCCGTCAAACTCCATGTAGAGACAAGGAGGCAGCAGTGTCCGTCAAACTCCATGTAGAGACAAGGAGGCAGCAGTGTCCGTCAAACTCCATGTAGAGACAAGGAGGCAGCAATGTCCGTCAAACTCCATGTAGAGACAAGGAGGCAGCAGTGTCCGTCAAACTCCATGTAGAGACAAGGAGGCAGCAGTGTCCGTCAAACTCCATGTAGAGACAAGGAGGCAGCAATGTCCGTCAAACCCCGAGTAGAGACAAGGAGGCAGCAGTGTCCGTCAAACTCCATGTAGAGACAAGGAGGCAGCAGTGTCCGTCAAACCCCGAGTAAAGACGAGGAGGCAGCAGTGTCCGTCAAACCCGGGGTAGAGACAAGGAGGCAGCAGTGTCCGTCAAACCCCGGGTAGAGACGAGGAGGCAGCAATGTCCGTCAAACCCGGGGTAGAGACAAGGAGGCAGCAGTGTCCGTCAAACCCCGGGTAGAGACGAGGAGGCAGCAATGTCCGTCAAACTCCATGTAGAGACAAGGAGGCAGCAGTGTCCGTCAAACTCCATGTAGAGACAAGGAGGCAGCAGTGTCCGTCAAACTCCATGTAGAGACAAGGAGGCAGCAGTGTCCGTCAAACCCCGGGTAGAGACGAGGAGGCAGCAATGTCCGTCAAACCCCGAGTAAAGACGAGGAGGCAGCAGTGTCCGTCAAACCCGGGGTAGAGACAAGGAGGCAGCAGTGTCCGTCAAACCCCGGGTAGAGACGAGGAGGCAGCAATGTCCGTCAAACCCCGGGTAGAGACGAGGAGGCAGCAGTGTCCGTCAAACCCCGAGTAAAGACAAGGAGGCAGCAGTGTCCGTCAAACCCCGAGTAAAGACAAGGAGGCAGCAGTGTCCGTCAAACCCCGGGTAGAGACAAGGAGGCAGCAGTGTCCGTCAAACCCCGGGTAGAGACAAGGAGGCAGCAGTGTCCGTCAAATCCCGGGTAGAGACGAGGAGGCAGCAGTGTCCGTCAAACCCCGGGTAGAGACAAGGAGGCAGCAATGTCCGTCAAACCCCGAGTAGAGACGAGGAGGCGGGGCGAGGGCCGGCAGCCTCATGACAGACCCAGCAGGTTCTCTACCTTGACTGAACCAGGTGCGATGGAATTGCCTCCCCTGCCTGCTTGCCGTTCTGCGTCGCCAGCTGTGTAGAGATCTTTTGATGGTTTGGGATGCAAAGGGTTTTGTTCTTCACAGTCACCGGTCTACAACAATAATGATCTTAGCAACAAACGCTGCACAAAACGTCAGCCAGCCTGCCTCTTCTTCCAGCCAACCAACCAATCATTTGTTCAACAGCGGAAACAATCAATCATTTCATCAATCAGTCCTTCACTCACTCACTCAGTCTGGCTTCTCGCCTGTCAATCAAGAAGTGTCCAACCCTTCCACCGACCGTTCCAGTGACGAACACTGATTACCTCCCCACACCGACACTCCGACCAACATGACAGAGATGAGCTGACACCCCTCGGGTGAGTTGTTCGCGGCTCAGTTGGGTCACCGTGTGCTTCCCAGCCAGTGTGGTAACATTTTTCGCTACTGATGTCGTTTTACAGGCTTGGTTCGGTGAAGTCTGCTTTGTCCGAAGAGTTTCAGATTTCAGTTTCATTTTCTCAAGGAGACGTCACTGCGTTCGGACAAATTCATATACACCACATCTGCTAGGCAGATGCCTGAGCAGAAGCTTAACCCAACGCTAGTCAGGCCGTGGTTGCATACGTGGTTGCATGCATATTTTATGTGTGTACCTATCCAAGTGAATTTCTTCGACATAATTTTGCAAGAGGATAACACTCTCTTTGCCATGGGTTCTTTTTCAGGACCTCGGTTTATCGGCTCATCCGGAAGACTAGACGCTCAGTTCGATTTCCCAGTCAAACCTGGGAGACATGTCGATAGCAGGATTCGAACCCAGACCCTCAGCGGACTCTGTATTGGCAGACGAGCGTCTTAACCATTCTACCACCTTCCTCCTTAAGGGACGAGTCCTGAGCGATCATGTACCAACACTTTGATACCCACCTGAAACAATATCAAACCATTATGGTCGCTGCCCCCCCCCCCTCCAACCCCCCTCCCCCCATACTGACCGTAGAGACTGGAGCTGTCGAGCCAGGCGGTGATGGCGTTGCGGTGATTACGGGGGATGTTGAGGGTGCCGTTGGGAAGGATGTCGGGTTCGGATCTCACAAATTCCATGCAGTTGTTGAAGTGCTTGTCGTTCTTGGGCACTGTGATCGGGTAACAATCGCTGCAACCATAGATATCTTATAGATATAGGTATCAGTTTCAGTTTCAGTAGCTCAAGGAGGCGTCACTGCGTTCAGACAAATCCATATACGCTACACCACATCTGCCAAGCAGATGCCTGACCAGCAGCGTAACCCAACGCTCTTAGTCAGGCCTTGAGAAAAAAAATCATCAGAAAAGCCAAAGAATATCAAAAAGAACAGGTACAAGGCCATCACACCATCGATCGCCTCAAAGAAATAAAAGCAGAGAGAGGGAGCGGCCGTAAGTCTAACATGAAAGGTAGAGCACGATGCTTTGCAGATCAAACAAATATCGGCATCATTTCCGAGTCTCTGTGGGCTTTTCCAAATACAGTAGACTGAGCAACACACTAGACGCCACGTTCTTGGCATCAGAGATCTTTTCCCATCCCTCTTGCGGCCAATCAGTGTCAGCCTCTGTGCGTGTGTGTATGTGTGGGTCTGTGTGTTTGAGTGCGTTTGTGCATGCGCGAGGGTGTAAGTGTACACAAGTGTCAGGAGAGTTCTGTGCACGCGCGTATGTGTGTGTGTGTGTGTGTGTGTGTGTGTGTGTGTGTGTGTGTGTGTGTGTGAGGGGGAGGGGTGCGGGGGGGGGGAGGTAGAGGATGAGGTATGTGAGTGTATGCATGCCTACACTGTGGGAGCAACGGGATATTGGAACGTGCGGGTGTCTATATATATATATATATATATATATAGATAGATAGATATAGATATGTGTGTGGGGGTGGGGGACATGGGCGTATGTGTGTGTGCTTGTACAAGTAAGTGTTCATCTGTGTGTGTGTGTGTGTGTGTGTGTGTGTGTGTGTGTGTGTGTGTGTGTGTGTGTGCCGTGGAAGCTGCGATACGTAGCCTAGAAATGAGTGTGTGGAGGAGGGGGGTAGAGGAGGTGCAGGGTAATGTGTGTGTGTGTGTGTGTGTGTGTGTGTGTGTGTGTGTGTGTGTTGGGGCTCATGTACGTTTATGTGTATTTGACTGTGCTTTCATATCTGTGAAACTGTATGTTTGGCGCATATCTGCTATGCATATGTCGGTGTATGTGTGAATGTGTGTCTCCATGTTTTACATTTATTTGCTTATTTATCATCATTGCTGTCTTATTTATTTATTATTATTATTATTACTACCTTTTTATATTATAATTATTTATTTATTTATGTACGCTTATAGCTGACTTCATCAAGTTTTTGCGCCTCATACATATTATTAGTAGTGGTAGTAGGTTTTTTTGTTTTTTTTTTAATAATCTATTATTTATTTACCTTTTTAAAAAAAAATGTATTTATAGGTATCAACCATATCTTAGTGTCTGTGGAACCATAAACACCAGTATCTTACCGTCAACTGAAGATACCAACATCTCAGTGTCTGCGCAACCATCGACACCAATATCTCAGTGTCTGTACAACCATCGACACCAATATCTCAGTGTCTGTACAACCATCGACACCAATATCTCAGTGTCTGTACAACCATCGACACCAATATCTCAGTGTCTGTACAACCATAGACACCAATATCTCAGTGTCTGTGCAACCATAGACACCGATATCTCAGTGTCTGTACAGCCATAGACACCGATATCTCAGTGTCTGTACAGCCATAGACACCAATATCTCAGTGTCTGTACAGCCATAGACACCAATATCTCAGTGTCTGTACAGCCATAGACACCAATATATCAGTGTCTGTACAACCATAGACACCGATATCTCAGTGTCTGTCAATATCTTAATGTATGTGCAACCATATATTTTAGTGACTGTGCTGCAACAGACAGGGTAAGAGTGTGGGGGAGGTGTGTGTGGGGGGGGGAGGAGGGGAGGCGGTGGGGGGGGGGGGGGGGCACGGGGGTTATCTAGTTGTTGTCGTCATTGCTGTTGTCGTTGTTGGCGTTTTTGTCATTTGTGTTTTTATCATTATCAGCACAACCACCAATATTTCACGCGAACACACACACACACACACACTCTCTCTCTCTCTCCTCCCTCTTTACTTAAAGATAAAAGGAGGGAGTGTGGGGAATGGATTGAATACACGAGGAAAGGTGATTTACGTCTGAAATATATCTCTCTCTCTGACACACACGGCCTCGAGAACCCTATTTAAAAAAAAAAAGTGTGTATTTATCGAACTTTTCACAGCTTCTGCCCTCACTGTGTTAGAAAATGACGTCAGACTGTGGACCTCCACGCGAGACGATCCGCACTGGCACAGTGCCTGATTAATTCATGCTAATGACTTAATGGACACTAATAACTGTAAGACGGGGGGGGGGGGGGGGCTCTGGGGGGGGGGGGGGTCCTCACACCTGGAAACTGGAGCTGAAACATAGGAGGACGCCATGGGGCACAGCAAACTAATCAGGAATACGATTCGAGCGGCTGGTTCGGTTGTTGTTTTTTCACACAGTATGCGAATACAGCTTGCCCAACGCAGACAATATATTTAGCCCGTTTGACATCCGTGCCATCAGATTCCGTTCTGCTCTGGCACTGCGGCAGACAAGAACCACAAATCCCTCCCTCCCCTCACCCCCTACCCAACCCAACACACACACACACGCACACATACGAACACACACACACGCACACACACACACACACCACCGTGACCAACTCACATGTACTGTTTATTCTTGGGGACACCACACACACACACACACACACACACACACACACACACACACACACACACCACCGTGACCAACTCACATGTACTGTTTATTCTTGGGGACACCACACACACACACACACACACACCACCGTGACCAACTCACATGTACTGTTTATTCTTGGGGACACCACACACACACACACACACACACACCACCGTGACCAACTCACATGTACTGTTTATTCTTGGGGACACCACACACACACACACACACACACACACACACACACACACACCACCGTGACCAACTCACATGTACTGTTTACTCTTGGGGACGCCGCAGCACCGGATGGTGTCGTCGGCCTCCGTGGCGACGGGCACCAGCGAGATGTCGTGGTCCAGGTACTGTCCGAACTGCATGAGGAGGAGGGTGAAGGAGGTGTTGGTGGCCTTGGGCCGGTGCACGGCCAAACTGACGGCACGCGCGCTGGGCATGGCCTTCCCCCGCTTCGTGCGGTCCCGCGGCGCGTTCAGGGAGTCTGAATGCAAACAGGTGTGGGTGGGTGTGTGCACAGAGACGTGTACAGAAACGTGGTGTACACACACCTGTCAACATGAACGAAACGAAAGTAATGGAAATGTGTTTCTTCTTCTTCTTCGTTCATGGGCTGCAACTCCCACGTTCACTCGTATGTATACGAGTGGGCTTTTACGTGTATGACCGTTTTTATCCCGCCATGTAGGCAGCCATACTCCATATTCGGGGGTAAAAGAAATGTGTTTGCAAACAGTGTGAAATCTTCAGTTTAATGTCCAATCACTAGAAGTGTAATTTGACGGAAAGAAGAGAGGTAGTGGGTGAAAGAGAAGGAATGCTTGTGAATATCAGTGTAGGAAAGTGTTAATGTATGTTTAAGAGGAAATGAAAATAGTGCAAACAGGTATGTGTGTAGAGAGACGTGTACAGAGCATCGAGCTGAATAGGATATATAATTATTATGCTGAACTCGATTGTACAGAGAAAAAAAACATGATGTACACATCTGTCAACGTGAACGATGCGAGAGGAAAGTAAATTAATGTGTTTAAAGAGAGCCTGGGAGTGGGGGGAGGGGAAACATTTTGTTTTAACAATCAAAGCGAAAGGAAAGAAAATGTGTTCAAAGAGAGAAGCTGGGAGCGGGGGCGTGGGGGAGGGGTGTGTGTGTGGGGGGGGGAGGGGTGTGTGTGGGGGGGGGGGAGAATGACATGTTGTTAAACCAAGGTAATGAGAAAAACACATTAACATATTACGTTGATCCCTATCACACCCCACTCCCTCTCTCCCTTGGTGTAAAAAACAGTTGTTGCTTGTGCTTTTTTTTTCATTCAGCCCTGGCGTGTATATGTAACAATGAAGAAACCACAAAAAGGAGAGAGAGGGGAGGGAGAGAGACAGACAGAGAGACAGAGACATAGAGAGAGAGATAGACATCAGCATCTATTAATCAGTTTGCTAATAAACAGAGACAGACAGACAGGCAGGCAGGCAGAGAGAGAGAGAGAGAGAGAGAGATTCAAAAACGTTATTACTAGAGGACAATTTTTTTTTTTAGACAAGGCTGTGCCAAGTCTTCCAATCTGTCAATGTGAGAAAGAAGGAGGGAGAGAGGGGTGGAGAAAGACAATATAAGATGTGCTGTTTGGTGGTGAGGTGAGGCGGGCAGGAGGGGCGGGAACCGCGTCTCCTCTTCGTTCCCAAAGCACTGGTTGCCTTTTCCACAACCCCCCCTCCCCACACACACACACACACAGCCCTTCCCCCCTCACCCCCACTCCTCTGCAGTTGCATCCCCAGGGCTGACTGGCTGACGAATCACACGTGTTCCCCTGCACCATCCCTGTCATCGCCTGGAGTTGTTGCTTGACAAAAGGGAAACCGCCCTGTCCCCCCCCCCCCCCTTCCCCATCCGTCCTTCCCCTCTCTCTCTCTCTTTCTTCCCCACGGCATCCCCCCTCTTCTCGCTCTCTCTCTCCCCCCCCCCTCGCCTCCCCCCCCCCCTCTCTCTCTCTTTTTGATCGTCATCATGATCATATCTCGTTTTGTGTTGCAAGCGTAATGACGATCCCTTTTCGCCATTTGTTAAAAATGTTGATCCCTGTCACACCCCCACTCCCTCTCTCCGTTGGTGTAAAAAAACAACAACAGTTGTTGCTTATTCGGTTTATCATCTTGACGGGCGCAATAGCCGAGTGGTTAAAACATTGGACTTTAAATCTGACGGTCCCGGGTTCGAATCTCGGTAACGGTGCCTGGTTGGAAAAAGGGCGGAGATTTTTCCGATCTTTCAAGGTCGACATATGTACAGAACTGCTCGTGCCTGAACCCCCTGTGCACGCATGCAGAAGATCAAATGCACACGCTTAAGATCCCGTAATCCGTGTCAGGTGGCTTATGGTACAAGAACATACCAGGAATGCACTCCGCCCCTTCTCCCCGACAACGGAGTATGGCTGCCGACATGGCGGGGGTAAGAACGGTCATACACGTAAAATCCCACTCGTGTAAACGAGTGAACGTATAAGTCTCAGCCCACGAGCGAAGAAGAACTTTACTATCTTGAACTTAAATTTGGACACTGACTGCTGACTTTGACCTGTAATCTGGGTGACTCACTTCCATGCTGTCGTGATCAGCTTTTCTGTTGTGATTCATTTCTTCTTCTTTTTCGTTCGTGGGCTGCAACTCCCACGTTCACTTGGGGGTGTGCATTCTGGATATGTTCTTGTTTTCATAACCCACCGAACGCTGACATGGATTACAGGATCTGTAACGTCCGTATTTGATCTTCTGCTTGCGTATTCACACGATGGGGATTCAGATACATGCAGGTCTGCACATATGTTGGCCTGGGAGATCGTAAAAATCTCCACCCTTTACCCACCAGGCGCCGTTACCGAGATTCGAACCCGGGACCTTTAGATTGAAAGTCCAACGCTTTAACCACTCGGTTATTGCGCTCTGTCTGATCCATTTCAACACTGGTTTTGTGTTGATTTCACAGCTTGTCTTTGTGCCCTCCAGGTTTCTTCGTTTCTAAGAAAACTTACGCCTTTTTGGTGACAGAAGTTAACATTCAATACAGATACACGTGAGTGTGTATGTGTGTGCGAATGTGTGTGCTTGGGGAATGTATGTACGTGTGCGCGCATGTGTGTGTGTGTGTGTGTGTGTGTGTGTGTGTGTGTGTGTGTGTGTGTGTGTGTGTGTGTGTGTGTGTGTGTGTGAGTGTGTGTGTGTGGTGTGCGTTCGTGCGTGCGTGCGTGTGTGTGTGCGTGTGTGTGTGCGTGTGTGACCTTGGTACATGGGGACCATGAGCCTCTTCACTGGGCCGAAGGCGGAGCCCTTGTCCTCCGGGTGGTTGCACGTGCCGTCATAGGTCCGGAACCGTAACTGCTCGTAGGTCAGCTCCTCGCAGGGCTGTCAGGCACACACGGTGTCCAGTGACGTCAAATGTCCACAGAGAACAAGACAGACAAATACAGTGATGGAAACGGACAGAGAGAGAGATAGAGAGAGAGAGAGAGAGAGACGAGAGATAGATATATGGAGAGAGAGGGAGGGCGAGAAAGAGGTGGGGGGGGGAGAGTTTCAGTTTCAGTTTCTCAAGGAGGTGTCACTGCGTTCGGACAAATCCATATACGCTACACATCTGCTAGGCAGATTCCTGACCAGCAGCATAACCCAACGCGTTCGGTCAGGCCTTGAGTGCATGCATATGTATTTTTGTGTACCTCAGTATCAAAGTGGATTTCTTCTACAGAATTTTGCCAGAGGACAACACTCTCGTTGCCATGGGTTCTTTTTCAGCGCGCCAAGTGCGTGCTGCACACGGGACCTCAGTTTATCGTCTCATCTGAATGACTAGGCGCTCAGTTTGATTTTCCAATCAAATCTGGGAGAGAGCGAGAGCGGGATTCGAACCCACACCATCACGAACTCTCTCCATTGGCAGCTGAGCATCTTAACCATTCCGCCACTTTCCTCAAAAAGAAACAAAACAAGAGAGGCAAGGCCTTCAAGACTCACTTGTGATACACTTTTTAAAAAATCTAATAGTTAAAATGTGTTCTCTATTTGTTATTATAAAGCTTCGGGTTAAAGAAAAAGGAGGAAAAAAGTCCTGACGGCAGATTCGAACCCCGAGAAGAAACTGTCTTACCCATTACACTATCGTGGCTCCTTAACTGACGTTCAAAAATATAATATTTAAACATGCTTTTTTGAAGGGCGATATATCGATTGCGGTATTCGCAGTGAGAACGCTGTTTAAATCATATTATTCTGGTGTATCTTGGGCATTCAAAAAATCTTTAAGGGCAATTAAAAATTCTTTTTAAGTCCGCGGTAAAGGAGACGTGACTATCGCCGCAATCACACTGCAACATTTAGCTGTTTTCTCTGGATCTATATAGATGTACAAGTTTAGTTACACCCGGTTGACATGGTTGATTCAATTTCTCTTTTATGTTTATTCTAGTTTTATAGTTTTAAAGTTGATATGAAAATTGAGTATTTTGTTAAACTAATAACATGTAGAGCCAAGTACAAGTACTTCTAAACGTCATATGAAGTGAAAAGGACTTCATTTTGAGAAAAGTCATGAATGGAAATCTCAGTTTTACGGTTCATCAATTCAAGGGTATTAACTCTCAGGGTTTATTATTTTTAACTGTGAATTCCGACTGATTCTGTGGATATTTTTATGGCAGTTTGGGGCATAATCCAGTAAGTGATGAGGCGTTCACAAATCTTTCTCTGAATAAATATTTAACGGTCTCCTTCTCCAACTTTCCATCACATGTTATCGTGTATTGTCGATTGAATATTGGATTGAACGGGCAGGTCAACTACTTGAAACAAAATGTCGCCCTTCGAGCTTGCGAGCACGCGCTTTGAATATGTATAAATATGTGTACGCAGCTGATTTTTGCCCATGACCTTTAGGGCTCAGCCAATAGATATATAAAGTCCACTTGTAGTATTGATTTTAGTATTTTCCGAAAAAGACCACTTGGGCCAATGAACATAGTGAAAGCCCTGTATACTGAGAGTAAAACACACAAGCTTTGTATGTATTGAGTATAATTTCAAAATGTTATGTTTAAGATGAGAAAGATCAGTTTAAAGCAAATTAACCCCCACAAAACAATACAACAGTAACAGTGAGATGGACTGGTAGAGACAGAGAAGGTTAACTAACCAACATTCACACCTGTCTGTCCACCTGGTCACGTGTCACCCACCTGTCGTTGACACGTGTCTGTTCACCTACCTGTCTGTCCATCTGGTCACTGTCACCTGTCTGTCCATCTGGTCACTGTCACCTACCTGTCTGTCCACCTGGTCACTATCACCTGTCTGTCCACCTGGTCACTATCACCTGTCTGTCCACCTGGTCACTGTCACCTGTCTGTCCACCTATTCACTGTCACCTGTCTGTCCACCTGGTCACTTTCAACTACCTGTCTGTCCACCTGGTCACTATCACCTGTCTGTCTGTATACCTGGTCACTGTCACCTACCTGTCTGTCCACCTGGTCATTGTCACCTACCTGTCTGTCCACCTGGTCACTATCACCTACCTGTGTCCACCTGGTCACTGTCACCTACCTGTCTGTCCACCTGGTCACTGTCACCTACCTGTCTGTCCACCTGGTCACTGTCACCTACCTGTCTGTCCACCTGGTCACTATCATCTGTCTGTCCACCTGGTCACTGTCACCTACCTGTCTGTCCGCCTGGTCACTATCACCTGTCTGTCTGTCTGTCTACCTGGTCATTGTCACCTACCTGTCTGTCCACCTGGTCACTGTCACCTACCTGTCTGTCCGCCTGGTCACTGTCACCTGTCTGTCTGTCCACCTGTTCACTGTCACCTGTCTGTCCACCTGTTCACTGTCACCTGTCTGTCCACCTGTTCACTGTCACCTGTCCGTCCACCTGTTCACTGTCACCTGTCTGTCTGTCAACCTGTTCACTGTCACCTGTCTGTCTACCTGGTCACTGTCACCTGTCTGTCTGTCTGTCTACCTGGTCACTGTCACCTGTCTGTCTGTCCATCTGGTCACTGTCACCTGTGTGTCTTTCCTCATGTTCTCTGCAATGCTTACTGATGCCTTCAGAGATGGTGATGTTGGAATCGGCCTAAAGTACCGAACAGATGGCAAGTTGTTTAACCTCAGAAGGCTTCAAGCAAAAACGAAGGTCATCATCATCAGAGACTTTTT
>NC_134883.1:16370246-16415246 GCF_041734735.1 Babylonia areolata
ACTCACCCGCAAACTGCAGATAGATCCAAACTCCGAACAGAATCAACATTTCCCTGACCGAGATGGGTTGAATTCTGCGGAAAGTCAGACCTAACATTTCACACACCACTGTCGGTCGTCTGCTGTGTTCGCACAACGCCCTCTGGATCGTCAAGGCAGACAATCAGCGAACAGCAATCTGCAGCAATAATTGAACCATTTTTTCGATGTCGATGATGTGGATGGAATTGCCTTAGGCAATTCAAATCAAAACATGTTTCCCATTACTGCCACATTCTCCTTCTTTTTGGGGGTGGGCGGGGGATAGGGATGGGGGGGCGGGGGGGTGGGGGTGGAGGTTTGAACTCAAAATGTAAACATAATATAGTAACAGACCATTTTGTAGTCGCTGTACTGCTGGCCCAGAAACCCACTGGAAGACCTGAGGATAGGTTTTTTGGACCACTCTGATTTTCCTCACGAGAATACTTGATAATGGAAAAAAAAAAGTTAAGTCACAGGGCAACAAAGGTTGTTGGCTTACCATAACAACTTTATAAGAGCGCATTTTTTTGACAGGCAGTTTGAGGAGCTCCGCTAAATAGAGATCCAGACACAGCACAAAATACTACAAGCGACCTTCAGTTTCAGCGAAGTTTCGGGGTGAAAACTGGCAACACCCCGATTTCAGCGAACCCCAAAATGACTCCCGACCCCTTGTACACATACATGCATACATGTCTATGTTTGTGCAGAATTTGTGTTCATACATACATACATACATGTCTATGTTTGTGCAGAATTTGTGTTCATACATACATACATACATGTCTGTGTTTGTGCAGAATTTATGTTCATACATACATATACATACATACATACATGTCTGTGTTTGTGCAGAATTTGTGTTCATACATACATGTCTATGTTTGTGCAGAATTTGTGTTCATACATACATACATAGGCTACATGTCTGTGTTTGTGCAGAATTTGCGTTCATACATAGGCTACATGTCTGTGTTTGTGCAGAATTTGCGTCTATACATATATACATGTCTGTGTTTGTGCAGAATTTGTGTCCATACATATATACATGTCTGTGTTTGAAGAAGATTCATTTCTCCCTCCCCCCCCTCTCTCTATATATTACTATTTCTGTTATAATAATAATCAGTATCAGTATCAATAGCTCAAGGAGGCGTCACTGCGTTCGGACAAACCCATATACGCTAAACCACATCTGCCAAGCAGATGCCTGACCAGCAGCGTAACCCAACGCGCTTAGTCAGGCCTTGAGAAAAAAAGATAATAATAAATAAATAAGTAAATAAAAGAACAGAAAAGAAATGAAAATAAATAAATAAATAAAATAAAATAAAATAAAACAGAAATAAAATAACAAAACAAAACAACACACATACACACAAAAGAAAAAAAAAAGAAAAAAGTAAATAGATAAATGAATAATAGATAAATACATAACAAAAGAACTACTACTAATAATAATAATATTTATAAGGCGCAAAAACTTGACGAAGTCAACTGTAAGCGTACAAAAGGAAATAATGAAATAAAATAAAATAAAATAAAATAAATACATAAATAAATAAATGCATAAATAAATAAAATAAAATAAAATAAATAAATAAAAAAAGACAACAATGATATAAATAAGCAAATAAATGTAAAACATGCAGACACACATTCACACATACACATGCACACACATATGCATAACAGATATGCGACAAACATGCAGTTTCACAGATATGAAAGCGCAATCAAATACGCATAAACGTACATGAGCCCCAACACACACACACATACCCTGCACCCCCACCCACCCCTAACCCCCCTCCTCCACACACTCATTTCTAGGCTACGTATCGCAGCTTCCACGGCACACACACACACACACACACACAGAGGCACACTTACTTGTACAAGCACACACACATACGCCCATATCCCCCATCCCCATCCCCACACACAAATATACAAATATATATATGCACACCCGCACGTTCCAATTTTCCGTTGCGCCCACAGTGTAGGCATGCATACACACACATACCTCATCCTCTCCCCCCAGACATAATGAGCGGAAGAAAGCTTAATCCAGTGAGAAGTTTGCGGGAGCCGCCACAAGGGATAAAGACTGTTGTGATTACACGCTTTCCTGATTTGGGCGCTGATGATGTGATCGTTCCAGGGAGTGGTCGATCAGCATTCAAGATATCTCCGAAAGCTTCAGTGGATATAAACAGAACGCTCGTACCTTAGTGGTGTTAGGATTGTAATAATCATCAAACAGCAGTAGTACCCCCTTCATAATTTTTGCCGGCACATTCAGATTAATATTGCAGAGGGAGTCCGACTTGTCCTGGGGAATTTTACAATGTCGTAATACTCTGTCATTTAGAATAGCGTGCTTGCCTGAGTACTAATTGGCTATCTGTCTCACAAGTTCAGGATGTGTGACCTTCTCAAACTCTAGATTAATCCCTTCAATAGAATACGATGCTTCAGAGTCACTACTATTGCTAATTTTATTAGTATAAGCATTAAAGGTGAGTTCATACTCGAGTCGATCACCAAGAGCACTCCAATAAAATGCCATATGGGATTATAACAGCTCAAAATCCAGTGGAATACAAAACCGATTTTGCAAGCATCCTCAATGGCTACATCTTTATCAACGGAGTCATCTTTATTACCCGTCCCAACACGGAATCGTGTAACAATACGGTTTTTGCTCAACACCTTGATAAAAAAAAAGAAAAAAAAAAGCGTTGGCTCGTTCTTGTCTAGTTCACCAAAGATCCCCGTAAGTATAAAACACATCACTATCTTCAAGACTCATGATTTCATTACCAGAAATACGAATTGTTTAGTCATCAATATGTGGCTGAAATGAAATCTCCTAATCGATCGACAGAATGGGTCACTAGATTACCAGCTGCTGTGCCTGCATGGAATAATGAGGTGACGAGGCTAACAGGTAAGAAGCCATCAGTTGCTATCAAGGCTAAATCGGTAGAAGGCATGTCCTCTGTAGCGGTCAAAGCTCGTAAACGAGCAACAGATCCTGTTTGGTCTCTTAAAGTTTATAATATTGAGCGTATTATGCCAGGTATTATACCATCGTCTAGCAGGCCTAAATATCTCTGAATCATAAGGTGATGGTGAGGTCTTTTTCTGATACTATATACTTGGTGTTACTTCGATCTCAGCATATTCATCTCATGATTAAATGTGCGGCCTTCAAACACACACTCTTTATTCATCTGACGTGAGTTCACCTTTTACAACATATGATTTTTCACCTTTTGCTTTCTTCATATTTGCCACTGAATTGTGTGTGTGTGTGTGTGTGTGTGTGTGTGTGTGCGCGCGCGCGCGCGCGCGTGTGTGAGACAGAGAGACAGACGGACAGAGAGACAGACAGACAATGACAGCCGGAGACAGGACATCAGTGAGTCCAGGATGAAACAAATCACGATCATGACTCGTTTTAATGACACACATCTTCCAACATTCACGTCATAACATGGACAGAGAGAGAGACACTGACACTGACACTGACACAGGTTTAATTGTGAAGGCCACCGGCCCATACACAAAGGGGTGGG
Source organism: Babylonia areolata (assembly GCF_041734735.1). Lineage (NCBI taxonomy): Eukaryota > Metazoa > Mollusca > Gastropoda > Neogastropoda > Buccinidae > Babylonia > Babylonia areolata. The sequence continues at coordinate 16,373,858 of NC_134883.1, forward strand.
GGATACAATGGGGCAATTCGATCGCTCTTCACACACAAACGACAGAGAGAGAGAGAGAGAGAGAGAGAGAGAGAGAGGAAGGCAGGGAGCTGAAACACATTTTCCCAAATGATATGAGTGATGCATGAGAGGAAGGATAGGTGTGGAGGGCGGAATGCACATTGTGAGCCGACACATTACTCATCTTCCTTTGTTGACGGTGATTTATGGCTTTCTGTATTTCACATGTTCCTTTCGTTTCCTGGACCCCCCCCCCCCCCCCCTTCCCCACAGTATTTTTGGTTGCAGTTGTATGTACATGGATGCAAATTGGCTCCTTTTTAGTTTGCTTGTCGGCACTATCTTGAAATTTACTTGCACAGACACTGCAACTGAGGTTCATGTGAAGTGTAAAATTGGAAGAAAAGAGTGACACACACACGCACACACACACACACACAGAGAGAGAGAGAGAGAGAGAGAGAGAGAGATTCAGGGAGACTAAAAGACCATATGTTTTTATGTATAAAAGACCATCTCCCCTTAAAGGAGGATAAAAACGAAGAAATTAAAGTCGCATACAAATACACATACAATGTTCATGTTGTTACAAAGGTACTTCGCCTTTTAAATGTTTTGTACATAAAACGAGTGAACGAAATGTTTAACAAGACTTTCATTTGTATATTGAGATGACTATTTCAGCAGGACAAGTTCAGTTAAATGAACAAGATAGTTTGATTTTTTTTTTATCTGAAATTTATTGTTCTCTGATGCCTCTCTGTTGTAACAATCAAGCACAAAATGGACCTTTTCTGATTCTCTGCATGACAGACAAATCATATCAAGAATGTTAAAAAAAATGCCAATTAAAAATTTGTTAATGTACACTTCTGATGCCTGTCAACATGAATAAACATGTAATTTGGAAGATTATGTCCGTAATTGATCCTGAATTAATCACTATTCTGGACATGTGTATTCCAGTTTTGTCACCTACAATCAATCAATCTTTCACACAAAATAAAACCTTTGATGTCTCCAACACCTTGACTGAGCCACACAAAACCAAAATCATTTTCACACAGCTTCACCCTAACATTCAGGGAGAGATACGGATACGGATACGGAAACGTATAGTTTATTCAATAAAGGCCATGACCTTTCATGAACGGGGTTCAGTGAACTACCATTCAAAATCAAAATCTTACAAATTACAAAAGTAAATGATAACTGCAAATGATAATCCATAAATTGGATAATACGCAACTAATAATAATTAACTACATAATACACTGTGAAACTTAAAAGCCTTATATAAGTAAACAGCAAACTGTTTTATAATAGTTTCAATCGTTGATGACATAAGCATGGCAAGTCGAAATAAAAGTACGGTGTCTATAATATTTATGTGGAATCAACTCACGTCTAAGGTCATTCAAAGCAGGGCAACACAACACCAAGTGAAGTTTGGTTTCTTCAGCACGTCTGCATAAAGGACAACTTAGATCAGAGACACTGGACTTTCGATAACGATAGTGATGAAGAAATATGTCGGAAATTCCTAATCTGAACCTGGCTGTGATATGTTTCAAATCCTTATCCATTTTCATTGACAGATAAGCAGGAATAGAGTGCATACTGTAGAAATGAACTGTCTGTAAAACTCAAACCTATCGCTATCTTCAACATGATAAGACCATTCCTGCCATCTACAGTCAATTAATCTTGTTCGGAGTGCACTAATAAATCCCTTTATATCGCCTACCCCCTGCTGTAACCAAACATAACCAAATCCCAGTTTATATAATCTAACCCTAACCTTTGACACCTAGTTTACATTGCCCCTCAAATCTAAATCATATGACATGTTAAATGCTTTTTTTTGTGGCAAACTTGAATCTTCCATTTGTGTTATTTTCAACCAATAGTGAATACATCTTACTGCGGAATTGAGAAAAATGTTGGCTGACCAAGTTCAAGCGTTGACACACACCGCGAACATCATCGTCAAACCTCGCACACACACAGTTTCCAGCATCAAAAACACGTGCTAGCTCAGTGTCAGACTGTCCAACAACTGGACGGCTGTGCCGGTGTCACTGTCCTTTTTTCCACCCCACTTCCCTCTTTAAAGTCAACAAGTTTGTCAGTATTATCGACAGTGAATTGTTTGCCATTAATCAGTAAGTGATTAAACACCATCGTGGCTCTTTTCCCGTCCTGTCTTGCTTTCTTCGGGTGTGGAGTTAATCCACGTCTGATGTCTCTTACTCCCTTCGAAAAGTCCTCACCACTGAATATATTTGTACCTTTCTGTTAACCCTTAGCTTTCAGGATATTTACCTTTTGTCTGTAAAAGGTACAGCAGGCAATCACTGGGGAGTTAGGCCTGGAACGCAGCCGGTGAACCCTGTCGAACTCCATCACGTCAGTCATGTCCAGGTTGTCAGTGAGAAGGTCCTGCACCAGGCCCTCGCAGTCTGCACTGGTCTCGTTGTCTCTCCTGGAAAGGCCGTAGAAGAGGAGGTTGTTACGCTTGGAGCGGTCCTCCAGGTCATCGATCCTTGCGTTGCAGTTGGTCAGCTTCTGGCAGAGGTCCTTGTTGGTCTTCTTCAGCTCTTCATTCTCTTCTCGCAGCTTCGTCATCTCCTCCCTCACCCTCCTCAGGTCGCTTCTCAGAGCAGCATAGTCTTCTTTAAGCTCTCGCACTTCCTGCTTCAGCTCTTGCTTCATCTCCTCCAGCTTAGTCTCCATCTGTGTCCCCACCTGCTCACTCACGGCTTTTATGGTAGCCATGATGTCGCTAGGGCTGGGTTCTGTGGCAGAAGGGGGAGGTATCGTAGAGCCAGCGCCATTTGCTCTGGCAATCCTGGTCTGCTTCATATTGTTCTTGCTGGGAGGAGGGTTAGGTCCTGGGTTGCTTTCAACGTCGACACATTGCAGTAAAAAACCGCCCCAGAATAAATAGTAGAGGAGGAGACCAAAAGTGACACTGTCCACACACCATTAAGGGAGAGAGAGACACACACAGAGATATGGAGAGATCGACAACTACAAAGAAAGAGAGGCAGACAGACAGTGGGTGGGTGGGTGGAGAGGGGGCAGAGCAGAGTAAAAGAGAACAGGAGCACTTCACGACAATGGCTGCAAACAAGCAGACACACACTGACAGACAGGTGAGGCAAACTACATTCAGCTTTCACACAGACACTTTGAGAAGGGGCTTGGGAAAGGGAAAGGACAGCCCTGCAGACAACCAATGACCTTAATAAACATCAACCACACCCACACAATGACCTATAATCATCAACCACACCGACAAAATTACCTACATTCATCGATCACACCCACACAATGACCAACATTTAACACTCAAACCCACACAATGACCCACATCCATCAACCACACCCACACAACGACCTACATCCATCAACCACACCCACACAATGACCCACATCCATCAACCACACCCACACAATGACCTACATCCATCAACCACACCCACACCATGCTTAACTTTTCATCAATCACACCCATTCATTCTCCCCTCAGCCCCCCCCCCCCCCCCCTGTTTGAAACGGTGGAGTGGAAGCCCCTGAATAATTCATTCAGGTGGGGGAGCCACGAGATGCCTCACAGGCCACCTCTCCCAGCCGTGGTTGATGGGCCACATGATGCCTGAGGGGGGTGACACAGTGACACCTGAGCAGGAGGGGGCTCGGGGGGTTGGGGGGGGGGGGGTGAAAACTGAGGGGCATTGACAGGTGAGGTTTGGTGACACATAGACAGACGGTGACGGCAAGATACCAACTCACAGAAGAAGAGAGCAGAGACACAGTCTGTTGGAGAACCGTGTGTGCACACAGGAATGTATCTGTAGTTCTACAATTTAAAAAAACAAACAAAAACAAACAAAAAAACCAAACCTTCTGCTTCCCTCAAAATTACTCACATTCAGCAAGCGTGCGCATTCTCACACACACACAGACACATACAGACACCTAGAAACACACACACACATACAAGCACGCACGCAAATTATCTTCATGTCCTCAAGACAGGTTTCAGACACCAGCATGTCTGCACCAAGTTAACCTGGAAAATCAGTAAAATACTGCCCCGTGGGATCATCACATTTTCCACAGGGAAATCTGGGTGCCTGTCTTGTGTGGGCAAGCGTTTGCATGCACATATTTATGTTATTCATTAAGGTTTTGCTATGGTGCATATTCTTGAAGATCTATGCGATTTAACACGTGCATGTGCGTGTGTGTGTGTGTGTGTGCGTGTAAGTGTAAGAAAGAAATACAGAGAGAGAGAGAAGGGGGGTGGAGGATGCTGTAACTGAGGAACGTGAACTCACATAAAAAAAGCATGTAATTTCCCACAATCACAGTCAATCCATGCATGTGTTTGTTCCCTTACATCCACTTTATTTGAACTCACTTGTGGCAATGTTTAATTTGTTCTCTGATGTTCATTAGAAATACAAAAAAATACCTGCAAAGAGAAAGAAAAAAATGTAATCATAAAAAAAACATCAACAAAAACATGCATTTGTTACATATCACAACTGATTCCTAAAATCATGTAAAAAACCAACAACAAAAACCCACCAAACACACACACACACACACACAACACACCATTTATAACACATTCATTTCTATATCCTGGCTGCAAGACTCAGTGTGCTGTCAAAAGCTGGGTGCTGTTGGTGAACAGCTTCAGTCCATGCTCTGCCTTTCTGCACAGCTGCCAACATCTGTTTGAAATATGCTACACACAAAACCTGTTTTGTATCACTTACATGACGGGTGCAATAGCCGAATGGTTAAAGCGTTGGACTTTCAATCTGAGGGTCCTGGGTTTGAATCACGGTGACGGTGCCTGGTGGGTAAAGGGTGGAGATTTTACGATCTCCCAGGTCAACATATGTGCAGACCTGCCAATGCCTGAACCCCCTTCGTGTGTATACGCAAGCAGGAGATCAAATACGCATGTTAAAGATCCTATAATCCATGTCAGCGTTTGGTGGGTTATGGAAACAAGAACATACCCAGCATGCACACCCCCGAAAACGGAGTATGGCTGCCTACATGGACATGGTATGGTACATACGAGTGAGCGTGGGAGTTACAGCCCATGAACGAAGAAGAAGAAGTATCACTTACATGAAATATGTAACCTTTTCATGTACCAACTTTCCTGAAGAAAACACGTCTTGTCTTGTTCAAAGCACTGTCAATATTCTTCCCCTGAGCACTGTTTCAAGTTTGTTTCCACCCTAAAACTTACTGAACACTGAACACTTTAAATGTTCCACATTCAATTATTGCAAGCAGACAATTGTAAAGAACACACATTAATTTACTGCCAACATACATTTCTTATAACATCACATGAACTGACAGCCAATGTACAATTCAAATCACGGCTACACATACATGTACTGCAAACATATCCTTGTGATGGCTGTCTTACACCACACCCTGATCCTTCAAGGGAGTATTGTGGGTTCAGTGTCACATGCTGTTCATCAACAGATGCAGGGGAGGGGGGTTGGGAGTGGGTGAACATCACACCCCCACCATCATCATCATCACCACACATACTGCACTGTGTCCCATCACTCTACATGGGTGGTAGTGGTGGTGGTGGTGGTGGTGGTGGTGGTGGTGGAGGAGGAGGGGGAGGAGGGGGTGGGGCCCCAGCCCCTGAGGACGGAGGGGGTGGGGGTGGGGGTGGGGGAGGGGGAGGAGCCCCAGTGGAGGCGGCTGGAGCAGCACTGGTGTCAGGTGTGGTGGTCGTCTGCTCTCCTGCAACACAGGTGTCCGACAGGTATTAGGTATATCGTCACTGATTTCATCATCACTTCATCGTCATCATCATCAGGTGTGTCACCATTAATTTCATCATCACTTCATCATCATCAGCATCATGATGTACATCATCACTGATTTCATTATCACCTCATTAGTATCCTCATCATGAAGTGTGTCACCATTAATTTCATTATCACTTCATCAACATCATCACCATCATGACTTAAATAATCACTGATTTCATTATGACTTCATCAGCTTCCTCATCATGAGGTGTGTCACCAATAATTTCATTATCACTTCATCGTCGTCACCATCATGATGTACATCATCACTGATTTCATGATCACTTCATCATCATCGCTATCATGAGCTATATTGTCAATGATTTCGTTATCACTTCATCATCATTGATTTCATTTTAACTTCATCTTCATTTATTTCATTATAACCATCATGAAATATGTTGTCAATAATCACTTCATGATCATCATTATGATGCTCACAGCAGGGTAAAAAGAAATCAAAAGTAGGGTAACAATGTGCTGCACATTTTTGACCCAGTATCTTCTTTGTGATTGCTAGTGGAATACTTATCATCATTATTAGCACCAGGATATCACTATCAACACATTATCATTATCATAGTCATCATTACTTACTACCACCATCATCATCATACACACTATTAGTATCACTTATATCAAACAGACCCACCCCCCCTTTTTTTTATTCTTGAAAATCTGTTTTTGCCCCTCCCAAATAATTTTCAATGACACACAACAGCTTTGTCAGTTCAGGGACAGAGAGAGACAGAGACAGAGGTGGAACAGTTACACAGAGACAGACGTAAAGATACTCAGACATGCATGTTTTATTCACTTTAGGTCACGACTGTCATGACGGGGAATGTGAACAAACAATAAATACATTATCAGTCATGAACATGTAATCTAAAGAATGCAAATATGTATATCTAAACTACAGAGACAGTATTTGCACAACATTCAGGTCAGTACAAGATAACATTAAGTATTTAAAGTGGCAAGGTTTGTTAGTAATACCTGGGAGGGGGGGTGATTAAATGTTTACCTGTTTTCTTACAGCATTTCATAACAAAGAACAAAGTGCACTTGATTAGAAGAAGAGTATGACACGTGTTCAGTGATCCATGCACACAATGCACAAGGCACCACCACTATTAGTCCTTTATTGTCACTATCCACACCATACACCATACACCACACATGGCCCACACTTCAAACACCAACACCACACAATACACCACATGTGACCCACACTACACACACCAACACCACACCATACACCACGTGGCCCACACTACACACACCAACACCATACACCACACCACACGTGGCCCACACTTCAAACACCAACACCATACACCACACCACATGTGACCCGCACTACACACACCAACACCATACACCACACCACATGTGGCCCACACTTCAAACACCAACACCACACCATGCGACACACACTACACACACCAACACCACACCACATGTGGCCCACGCTACACACACACCAACACCACACCATACACCACATGTGGCCCACACTACACACACCAACACCATTCACCACACCACATGTGGCCCACACTTCACACACCAACACCACACCATACACCACATGTGGCCCACACTTCACACACCAACACCACACCATACACCACATGTGGCCCACACTACACACACCAACACCACACCATACACCACATGTGGCCCACACTACACGCACCAACACCACACCACACCACATGTGGCCCACACTACACACACCAACACCACACCACACACCACATGGCCCACACTTCACACACCAACACCACACACCATGTGGCCCACACTTCAAACACCAACACCATACACCACACCACATGTGACCCACACTGCACACACCAACACCACACCACATGTGGCCCACACTACACACACCAACACCACACCATACACCACATGGCCCACACTACACACACCAACACCACACCACACCATACACCACATGGCCCACATTACACACACCAACACACACACCACATGTGGCCCACACTACACACACCAACACCACACCACACCAATGTGGCCCACACTACACACACCAACACACACACCACATGTGGCCCACACTACACACACCAACACCACACCAATGTGGCCCACACTACATATACCAACACCACACCACATGTGGCCCACACTACACACACCAACACCACACCATACACCACATGTGGTGCACACTACACACACCAACACCACACCACACATGCAGCCCACACTTCACACACCAACACCACACCATACACCACACATGCAGCCCACACTACACACACCAACACCACACCACACATGTGGCCCACACTTCACACACCAACACCACACCACACATGCGGCCCACACTACACACACCAACACCACACCATACACCACACATGGACCACACTACACACACCAACACCACACCATACACCACACATGGACCACACTACACAGACCAACACCATACACCACATGTGGCGCACACTTCACACACCAACACCACACCACACATGCGGCCCACACTACACACACCAACACCACACCATACACCACACGTGGACCACACTACACACACCAACACCACACCACACATGCGGCCCACACTACACACACCAACACCACACCATACACCACACGTGGACCACACTACACACACCAACACCACACCACACATGCGGCCCACACTACACACACCAACACCACACCATACACCACATGTGGCCCACACTTCGACACCAACACCACACCATACACCACATGTGGCCCACACTACACACACCAACACCACACCACACATGCGGCCCACACTACACACACCAACACCACACCACACATGCGGCCCACACTACACACACCAACACCACACCACACACCACGTGGCCAACACTACACGCACCAACACCACACCATACACCACATGTGGCCCACACTACACACACTAACACCACACCATACACCACATGTGGCCCACACTACACACACCAACACCACACCATACACCACATGTGGCCCACACTACACACACCAACACCACACCACACCACATGTGGCCCACACTACACACACCAACACCACACCACATGTGGCCCACACTTCACACACCAACACCACATCATACACCACATGTGGCCCACACTTCACACACCAACACCACACCATACACCACATGTGGCCCACACTACACACACCAACACCACACCATACACCACATGTGGCCCACACTACACACACCAACACCACACCATACACCACATGTGGCCCACACTACACACACCAACACCACACCATACACCACATGTGGCCCACACTACACACATCACACCACACCACATGTGGCCCACACTACACACACCAACACCACACCACATGTGGCCCACACTACATACACCAACACACCACACCACATGTGGTCCACACTACACACACCAACACCACACACCACGTGGCCCACACTACACACACCACACACCACATGTGACCTACAGTCTTAGTGTGGTGTGTCACCACATGCCCCAGTCAGATGAACAGTACATGTTTTGATCATGGTGACACACAACATCCCCACTGACACAATGTGTATTATAAACAGTGTTTAGTAACTACACTGTCAATAAACATACAAACGCATGCTATAATTACTGTTTATGTAGTACATCCATTCATGTTATCAACATTATTTGATGACAAGCATACATGTTACAGGAGCTATTCAATAAGAACAATTATGTATACAAGCATGTGTAGAGTAACACGACCAGCAACGTTTCCCCCACCATTATCCCAATCACTGCTCAAGCATTCTGCTGTGTTCTTCCAACACCTGGACTATTGCACTGAGAAATGATACTCTTCATCCACACACACACACACACACACACACACACACTCTGAACGCTTTTATCACTAAGTTCAGCAAAGATGTTAGATGCATATGTGGAGAACATATATCTAGCAACCATATAATATTCGAATGTTAGAATCTAAAATGTTTTTTGTTTTTTTTTACCAGACTTCACCAAAAGTTCTTTTGAATGTGTTATTAACAATTCCAATATGTTATTTGCTGTTGCAGAAGGTTTGCTGCATAGTCCAATCGGACATTTGTTATAGTTGTTTGATATTGGAGTTTATAACGTTTCCATTTTCCCTAGCGTTGTCTCTCCCTATTCACCCTCCACATATACACACACTTTTACCCCCACTCCCCTCCCACAACCCCTACCCCCACGTTTTTTGTTGGGGTTTTTTTGTTTTTTTTCCCGTCTAATATCACTTCAAGTGGAAAGACGTTACACTGAAGACAACACACACACACACACACACGGATATCTAATCTGAATATTGATTTTCACAGCAATAAACTCTTCACGTAATTGCGTATGAAAATTCAATGACAGTCACATACATCCATTAACACATTTTATGTCTGTCTATTCATGTAGAATATAATCAATACAATGCACTCCCAAAATATTCACAGAGATCTAGATCTGTTATATACTGTGCACATTAGAGATACACTCCAAGCGATGCTAAGCTACACTCTGATCCCATCTCCAATGCAGAGCATCATTTCACCCCAGGTCACAGGGACAGGTGTGTCAGTTCTTCAGCAGCCACAGCCCATACAGCAGAGTGTTGGCTTAGCGGGAGCGCATCACCTAAAAAGCGAGAGAATCTAAGCGCACAGGTTCGAATCCCACACTCACTTTTTTTGCTTTTCTCCCTCTCCACTAGACCTTGATGGTGGTATGGAAGCTAGTCATTTGGACGAGACGATAAACAAAGGTCTTATGCGCAGCATGCACTTAGCACACGTAAAAGAACCCACAGCAACAAAAGGGTTGTCCCTAGCAAAGTTCTGAAGCAAAATCCACTTTGACAGGAAAACAGATACACTTGCAGGCAGAAAAACAAAACAACCCCCCCCCCCCCCCCCAAAAACGGAGCCTGAATTTCACACAGAGATATTAGTTGAGTCAAAAAGTAATACAACACAATACAATACAATGAACAAACCAGCACCATCACAACAGGAAGCTGAAGCACACCTAACAGATATTAACAATGTCTCTGGTTTACTTCTGCTTTTTTTACATTCTACACTGTTACATGACAGCAACAATATGACAGAGAGAGAGACAGAGACTGGGACAGTGGGAGAGAGAGAGGGAGGGAGGGGGAGAGAGAGAGAGAGGGAGGGAGAGAGAGGGGGGGAGGGAGGGAGTGAAAGAGAGACGGAGAGAGAGAGAGGGAAGGAGAGAGAGAGAGGAAAGGAGAGAGAGAGAGTGTGACAAGAGTCGATCAGAAAATGTCAGGAAGGAAGAACACTGATTCCAAGAGCTGACATGCTTCAGGCACTACACCATCACTCACTGAACCACAGTTCAGGCACTGAAACTCTTTTGTCGTATGTATCTATTTCATTTTTTTTTCTTTTCCCACATTTTATTCTATTTTACTTCATTATCTTGATCTTCTAATCTTTTAAAAAAAAATAATGTTATCCATTTGTTTATTTATTCATTTGAGTGTCTGTTTATTTATTGATTGATTTATTTGTTTGTTTATTTATCCACTATTTTAATGATGTATTCATTATGCACCTTTTTTTTTCTTTTTCTCAAGGCCTGACTATGCACGTTGGGTTACGCTGCTGGTCAGGCATCTCAGGTCTGCCTTGCAGATATGGTGCAGCATAAATGGATTTGTCCGAACACAGTGACGCCTCCTTGAGTAACTGAACTGAACTGAACTGAAACTCTTTTCATCAAAACAGTTTCCACATTCCTACACATGTATGAACCACAAGCAAAGAGAACTAATTTCCACAGTATTTCCAGTGGTGTGCGTGGAGCGATGGCCTAGAGATAACACATCCGCCCAGGAAGCAAGAGAATCTGAGCGCACTGGTTCGAATCACAGCACAGTCGCCAGTATTTTCTCCCCTCCAATAGACCTTGAGTGGTGGTCTGGACGCTAGTCATTTGGATGAGACGATAAACTGAGGTCCCATATGCAGCATGCACTTAGCGCACATAAAAGAACCCACGGCAACAAAAGGGTTGTCCCTGGCAAAATTCTGTATAAAAATCCATTTTGATAGGAAAAACAAATAAAAACTGCAGACAGGAAAAACTACAAAAAAATGGGTGGCGCTCTCAGTGTAGCAACACGCTCTCTTCTGAAAAGAGCAGCCCGAATTTGACACAGAGAAATCTGTTGTGACAAAAAAGAATAATACAATACAAATATATAATACAATAAGTTTCCATTGGAAGGAAAAACCAGTCAATCTCAATGCGTTGTTCTGCACTGTTCTGCATCTATTTATTTATTCATTATTCTGCATTTATTTATTTATTTTTATTATTTTTTAATTTGTAATTTTTTAATTTTTTAATAACTTTTTTTTTTCTTATCATTTTTTTCTCAAGGCCTGACTAAGCGTGTTGGGTTACGCTGCTGGTCAGGCATCTGCTTGGCAGATGTGGTGTAGCGTATATGGATGTGACCGAACACAGTGACGCCTCCTTGAGCTACTGACTGATACTGATACTGATCTACATCAGTATGACAAGGAAGCCTCCCTGGGGCTGAGTGGGTGAAGTTAAGTTTGGGTGCCAGGTGTTATGGTGGGTCAGGGGGAAACAGGAACGCATCCAGCATGCACCCCCTTGCCCCACCCACCCCAAAAAACAGAACTGTGCTAAATGGGGGAACAGCATCAGTCCAAGCCACATACACCACCATGAAAAAGATGAAAAATGCTTTTAGCGAAAACAGATCAGTGTAAAAGCTTATGAAAAAGGAAGTTAAAGAAGAAGAAAAAAAAACAATGCAAAGGAATGTTAAAGGCAAATGTTTCCTGCGTTATAAAATAGCAAACAACCAACAAAACAGGTTTTAAACCCAACACTACAAACAGTCAGTATGAACAAAATATACAGTGCAGATATCCAACAATACCACCACAGCAGTCACTGGTACAGAGAGTGAGAAGACGTAAAAAGGACAGAGAGAGAGAAGACGTAAAAAGGACAGAGAGTGAGAAGATGTAGAGAGAGAAGATGTAAAAAGGGACAGAGAGAGAAGACATTAAAAAGGACACAGAGAGAGAGAAGATGTAAAAAGGGACAGAGAGAGAAGACATTAAAAAGGACACAGAGAGAGAGAAGATGTAAAAGGGACAGAGAGTGAGAAGATGTAAAAGGGACAGAGAGGGAAGATGTAAAAAGGACACACAGAGAGAGAACGTAAAAGGGACACAGAGAGAGAAGACGTAAAAAGGACAGAGAGTGAGAAGATGTAAAAGGGACAGAGAGGGAAGATGTAAAAAGGACACACACACAGAGAACGTAAAAGGGACACAGAGAGAGAAGACGTAAAAAGGACACAGAGAGAGAAGACATAAAAAGGACAGAGAGTGAGAAGATGTAAAAAGGACAGAGAGTGAGAAGATGTAAAAGGGACAGAGAGTAAAAAGGACAGAGAGAGAGAAGATGTAAAAGGGACACACACAGAGAGAACGTAAAAGGGACACAGAGAGAGAAGATGTAAAAGGGACAGAGAGTGAGAAGATGTAAAAGGGACAGAGAGGGAAGATGTAAAAAGGACACACACACAGAGAACGTAAAAGGGACACAGAGAGAGAAGACGTAAAAAGGACAGAGAGTGAGAAGATGTAAAAGGGACAGAGAGTGAGAAGATGTAAAAAGGACAGAGAGTGAGAAGATGTAAAAGGGACAGAGAGTAAAAAGGACAGAGAGAGAGAAGATGTAAAAGGGACACACAGAGAGAAGCACTGCCCAGGCAACTAAACTACAGATGAAATAAAAGACTAACAGCACTGAAAAAGAACTGAAAAAGAAACAAGAAAGAAATGATAAAAAATAATAATAATAAAACCCACTGAAATAAAGAAACACAGGTGGAAAAAAAAGCAATGTACAAGGGACACAGAGTGAGAAGATGTAAAAAGGACACACACCGAGATGTAAAAAGGACAGAGAGTGAGAAGATGTAAAAAGGACAGAGAGTGAGAAAATGTAAAAGATTCAGAGAGTGAGAAAATGTAAAAAGGACAGAGTAAGAAAATGTAAAAGGGACAAAGAGTGAGAAAATGTAAAAGGGACAGAAGAGTGAGAAGATGTAAAAGATACAGAGAGTGAGAAAATGTAAAAAGGACAGAGTAAGAAAATGTAAAAGGGACAGAGAGTGAGAAAATGCAAAAGAGACAGAGAGTGAGAAGATGTAAAAGTGAGAAGATGTAAAAGGGACAGAGAGTGAGAAGATGTAAAAAGAGAAGATGTAAAAGGGACAGAGAGTGAGAAGATGTAAAAAGAGAAGATGTAAAAGGGACAGAGAGTGAGAAGATGTAAAAAGAGAAGATGTAAAAGGGACAGAGAGTGAGAAGATGTAAAAGGGACAGAGAGTGAGAAGATGTAAAAGAGACAGAGAGTGAGAAGATGTAAAAAGAGATGATGTAAAAGGGACAGAGAGTGAGAAGATGTAAAAGGGACAGAGAGTGAGAAGATGTAAAAGAGACAGAGAGTGAGAAGATGTAAAAGGGACAGAGAGTGAGAAGATGTAAGAAGATGTAAAAGGGACAGAGAGTGAGAAGATGTAAGAAGATGTAAAAGGGACAGAGAGTGAGAAGATGTAAGAAGATGTACAAGGGACACAGAGTGAGAAGATGTAAAAGGGACAGAGAGTGAGAAGATGTAAAAAGAGAAGATGTAAAAGGACACAGAGAGAGATGATGTAAAAGGGACAGAAGAGTGAGAAGATGTAAAAGGGACAGAAGAGTGATAAGATGTAAAAGGGACAGAAAGTGAGAAGATGTATAAGGGACAGAGAGAAAAGATGTATAAGGGACAGAAGGAGAGGAGAAAGGAGAGTCAGAGTGCAAAGAGACAGCAAGCAGCCCACGAGCGAAACGAACATCCATCATCTTACCTGCCTCAGGAAGCTGAGATCATACACACCATCATCATTATCATTGTTATCAAAACACCTCGTTTGTCATCATCACTAAAACCAGCACATCCTTCATTATCATCATCATCATCACCATCATTGTCATCATCATTGAAACAGCTCTTTTGTCGTCATCACCACAACCTCCATCATCATCATCATCATAATCATCACTGAAACAGCTCTTTTGTCATCATCACCACAACCTCCATCATCATCATCATAATCATCACTGAAACAGCTCTTTTGTCATCATCACCACAACCTCCATCATCATCATAATCATCACTGAAACAGCTCTTTTGTCATCATCACCACAACCAGTACACCCTTCATCATCATCATCGCCCTCCTCAACCCTTCCTGAACTTATCATTACAATCAGAACATTGTGGGATCATCATCATTACAATCAGAACATCTGTCATTCTTTCCCCTTTCTCCTCACCCCTCGTTGTGGGATCATCATCATTACAATCAGTCCTGTATGTGGCCTGCGGTTTGTGTCTGTTAAAGACCCCAAGGCAAATGCATTATTCCTGGCTCATCTTCAGGAAAACTCTGCTTGATGATTAAACAAATATATATATATACCCACTCCAGTACACCTGTGTAGAACAGTGAATGCTATAGTGATGTTTTGAGATGTGGAAGCCGCAGTCACAGGCTGTTTAAGGAGAACCTAGGATTTATTACTTTGGGTTGTGCTGTGGAGCAATGACTGAGTTACTGCTTTGTGTTGTGTTTTAAGCAGTGACTCAGCGATTACTTTGGGTTGGTGAGGTTTGAAGCAGTGACTCAGTGAAGGCTTTGGGTTGGTGAGGTTTGAAGCAGTGACTCAGTGAAGGCTTTGGGTTGGTGAGGTTTGAAACAGTGACTCAGTGAATGCTTTGGGTTACTGTGTTTTGAAACAGTGACTCAGTGAATGCTTTGGGTTGCTGTGTTATGAAGCAGTGACTCAGTGAATGCTTTGGGTTGTTGAGGTTTGAAGCAGTGACTCAGTGAATGCTTTGGGTTACTGTGTTTTGAAACAGTGACTCAGTGAATGCTTTGGGTTGCTGTGTTATGAAGCAGTGACTCAGTGAATGCTTTGGGATGTTGTGTTATGAAGCAGTGACTCATTGAATGCTTTGGGTTGCTGTGTTATGAAGCAGTGACTCAGTGAATGCTTTGGGTTGCTGTGTTATGAAGCAATGACTCAGTGAATGCTTTGGGTTGCTAAGGTTTGAAGCAATGACTCAGTGAAGGCTTTGGGCTGTTAAGCCTTTCAGCAGTGACTCAGCTGTCAGGGGAAAAGGTGGAGGGGGTTGCGTGGGGGTGGGGGGGGGGTGACCAAAATCCATTTCATGTTGTGTACTGTCCTGCCGACCACCAGGGTCCCTGTGCGGGCAGACTACCTGGTGCAGGACTGTGTACTGACCTGGGGTGGGCTGGGCTGCAGTGGACCCTCCGCTGGCCCCCTCCTCTCCCCCTCCCTCCTTGCTCTTCTCCTCTGTAACACCACACACACCTGTCTGTAACACCACACACTGCACTGACACCTGTCTGCAACACCACACGCTGCACTGACACCTGTCTGTAACACCACACACTGCACTGACACCTGTCTGTAACACCACACACTGCACTGACACCTGTCTGTAACACCAGACACTGCACTGACACCTGTCTGTAACACCACACACTGCACTGACACCTGTGTCAGGATTACATCCCTGTTGGCTGCTAACCATGGCTCTCTGTCATTCATTGCTGCTGGTGTGTTTTATTACATTCCATTCTGTTCCTGGATATATTAATAATAATAATAAAATGCAGGCTTATATACCCCCATCTCACATGGGGCTCACCGCACTTTACAATAAAATATACAAATTTAAGACTAAGAGTCATAAAATATGTACAAAGTCAACACAGTTTCACATGACATTGGCAAAAATATATATACATATGTAAGACTAAGTAACATAAAAATATACAAATCGACACAGGCGCCATCACAGTCTCAAATCACACAGGTGCAAATCACAACAAAACAAAGCACATCACATTCACCATTGTCAAAAATAAACACCAGGGAACCAGGTATCACGAAAAACACACCAAAATCATCACAGATGCGTACAGATCGACACAAAGAGCACATCCAGCAACAAAACATTACAGTTACACCTAACTCTAGTACTCACATCCCAGTGATAAATCAGGGCTTCACTGAGAGCAGGTGCAGTGAAAGGCAGTTTTTTTTCCATAAACCAGTATACTTTAAATATTCCTTAAGTCAGTACACATATGTACTCACTTGTAATCCAGAAACATACATGTTCACATAAATACACACACACACAATCTCCCCCCCCCCCTCTCTCTCTCTCTCACACACACACACACACACACAAACACACACAACCCATACCCGCTGCGCTGGCCTCTTTTTCCTCAGCAGCAGTCAGGTCAGATCGGAAGAAGATGCGAGCGCTGCTCAAAGAGTAGTAGAGCAATTCATACTCCTGCAACACACAGCAGTTGGCCAGTCAGCTCAGACACTTCACAGTCAGCACATAGTACTGCCTTTGTCCCTGACACAACAGTGGATGACACAACTGGACAAAGCAACATGACTCTCACCTTTTCATGTCTAAAAGACAACCCCGAAAACAGAGTATGGCTGCCTACAAGGTGGGGGTACAAAACGGTATTACACATAAAAGCCCACTCGTGTACATACGAGTGAACATGGGAGTTGCAGCCCACGAACAAAGAAGAAGAATGTCTAAAAGACGACAGTCCTGGGCTGGGTTACATGAGTTTTCTTACTTAACTCAGCCCCTGGGATGTAAGCCGTTTTACCAGAGACCACCAGGCTCCTGTCCTGTGCCTTTGCCTCTGTCTGGCTCCAGGCAAGGCCCATCTTGTCAGTGTCTGCCTGGAGGTATCTTCACCAGGTGTTTGTAAGCCAGCATCTCTTTCTCTTCATTTGGGGGTTCCTATGTCAGAGCGGGTCTTGTGATACTTGACGCTGGTTTTTTATAACGTGAAGCAACCCATCCCTACTGTTTTTTCACAGTTTCGCTTTCAGCTGACATTGTTGTGTCTTCTTCCAAAGGTCAATGTTGTCCAACAGGGGATCTGGAGGATTCTTCTGCACTTTGTTGAGAGTAGTGTTTGTCATCCCCCATCCTCTTAGCAGCACTGAATTTGCTTTGCACAGCAAATTTTCCAAAGTCTACTACGCTATTTCCACAGAGTCAGGACCATTCTTAGCGCTAAGCGAACTTAGCACTGCTGAGATCACATACCACCCAGCTCAAGTCTACATTCTGCATTGCACACAGACACTGTAACAAACAAAAACCTTTAAACCCACAGTTCATCACACACTGTGCAAGTCTGCTGACGTACATCAACACTGCTTACGTAAAAACTGGGTGACTGAACGCATCGTTAAATAAACCGCATCCCCTGAATAATTCAAAAATTGGGAATTTATTCACACAAAAGCCACAAATGTTACACACAAAAAACAACAACAAACAAGTGCAAAAACCAACGGCCAGTTTGACTGTCTTCAGTTTGAAAGCTGCATCATAAGCATTGCGTCATGTTTTTGGAATGATGGAAGTTGTCTAAACGATGGTAATCAACTGAATTTTTCATGTGTATAAAGGCCATGTGTAAATTCGGAGGGGAAAAATGTGAACACTTAACACTAGCACACTTTTACAGTGAGTTTTGAATTCACAAAGAGTCAAAACCAGTTTTGAAACCTAACGTAAATTAAAAAATAGACTGGCGACTGATGGCAACACTTGATTTGACCTGAACATGTCATCAGGAAAACCCACAACATCAGAAAAATCCAGAAACAAGGCGCATCATTATTTTAGCTGCAGGGGTCATATTTGAGGGGAAAGGTTGCAGCTAACCGTCCAAATTTTATGGTACTTTTCTGTTCTTTTTGGGGCTGAGTACAAGACAGAGAAATGTGGACACTGGGACACTGTGAACAACAAACACGCAGACATGATAACTGATCCACAACAGGACAGGTCTGTGTTGTCCCGGTTACACTGGAGAGGAGAAAACCAAAGGGACTTGTTCATGATGTGTGTGATGACTCACCAACACCAAACAATGACCAAACATTTTAAATTTCCTAACACTTCCAGAACAGAACATGGCATGATGGTTAATACAACAGTGTCCATGAGGGCCTGGGTTCAAATCCCAGTCTCACCCTCTCTCCCAAGTTTGACAGGAAAATCAAACTGAGCATCTAGTCGTTCGGATAAGATGATAAAGCAAGGTCCCATGTGCAGCACGCACTTGGTGCACTGAAAAAGAAACCATGGCAACGAGAGTGTTGTCCTCTGGCAAAATTCTGTAGAAGAAATCCACTCTGAAAGATAAACGAATATATACGAATGCACTCAAAGCCTGACTAGTACGCTGAGTCATGCTGATGGTCAGGCATCAGCCTTGCAGATGTGGTGTAGCATGTATGGGTTTGTCCCAACACCTCCTTGAGAAACTGAAACTGAAAACTTATGGAATGCAGTGAACAGTGTTTGTCACTGTCTACACGAAGCAAGGTACAGGAACCCATAGGGGTCAGAATACTGTTTCATCTCCTTCATCCAGGTGTGAAGAAAGGGGTGATACAGGTAGAGGGGTGTGTGTTACCTGCAGTGTCTGGTCCAGAAAGGGGTGATACAGGTAGAGGGGTGTGTGTTACCTGCAGAAAGGGGTGATAGAGGTAGAGGGGTGTGTGTTACCTGCAGTGTCTGGTCCAGAAAGGGGTGATACAGGTAGAGGGGTGTGTGTTACCTGCAGAAAGGGGTGATAGAGGTAGAGGGGTGTGTGTTACCTGCAGAAAGGGGTGATACAGGTAGAGGGGTGTGTGTTACCTGCAGAAAGGGGTGATAGAGGTAGAGGGGGGGTGTTACCTGCAGAAAGGGGTGATACAGGTAGAGGGGGGGGGGTGTTACCTGCAGTGTCTGGTCCAGAAAGGGGTGATACAGGTAGAGGGGGGTGTGTTACCTGCAGAAAGGGGTGATACAGGTAGAGGGGTGTGTGTTACCTGCAGAAAGGGGTGATAGAGGTAGAGGGGGGGTGTTACCTGCAGAAAGGGGTGATACAGGTAGATGGGTGTGTGTTACCTGCAGTGTCTGGTCCAGAAAGAGGTGATACAGGTAGAGGGGTGTGTGTTACCTGCAGAAAGGGGTGATAGAGGTAGAGGGGGGGTGTTACCTGCAGAAAGGGGTGATACAGGTAGATGGGTGTGTGTTACCTGCAGTGTCTGGTCCAGAAAGAGGTGATACAGGTAGAGGGGTGTGTGTTACCTGCAGAAAGGGGTGATAGAGGTAGAGGGGGGGTGTTACCTGCAGAAAGGGGTGATACAGGTAGATGGGTGTGTGTTACCTGCAGTGTCTGGTCCAGAAAGAGGTGATACAGGTAGAGGGGTGTGTGTTACCTGCAGAAAGGGGTGATAGAGGTAGAGGGGGGTGTGTTACCTGCAGAAAGGGGTGATACAGGTAGAGGGGGGGGGGTGTTACCTGCAGTGTCTGGTCCAGAAAGAGGTGATAGAGGTAGAGGGGTGTGTGTTACCTGCAGAAAGGGGTGATACAGGCAGAGGGGTGTGTGTTACCTGCAGAAAGGGGTGATACAGGCAGAGGGGTGTGTGTTACCTGCAGAAATGGTTGATACAGGTAGAGGGGTGTGTGTTACCTCCAGAAAGGGGTGATACAGGTAGAGGGGTGTGTGTTACCTCCAGAAAGGGGTGATACAGGTAGAGGGGTGTGTGTTACCTGCAGAAAGGGGTGATACAGGTAGAGGGGTGTGTGTTACCTCCAGAAAGGGGTGATACAGGTAGAGGGGTGTGTGTTACCTGCAGTGTCTGGTCCAGACGTTTGGCGGTCAGGGACATGGTCTGCTGAAGTTTCTCATCCCCCTTGCCCCCCACTGACTGCTTCACCAGTTGTTGCTGCAACCGTTAATGGATAAAGTGAGTGTGTGTGGATGTGTGTGTGTGTGTGTGTGTGTGTGTGTGTGTGTGTGTGTGTGTGTGTGTGTGCGCGTGTGATTGTGTGTGTGTGTGTGTTATTGTGTGTGTGTGTGTGTGTGTTATTGTGTGTGTGTGTGTGTGTGTGTGTGTGTGTGTGTGTGTGTGAGTGTGTGACTGTGTGTGTGTGTTATTGTGTGTGTGTGTGTGTGTGTGTGTACGTGCGCGTGTCACTGTATGTTTGTGTGAGTGAGAGTGTATGTGTGCATGAGTGCATGCTTGCATGCGAGTGGGTGAATGCTGGGTTTCTGCTGTTAAAGGCCAGGATTATATTCATGTTTTAATGTTAAAAAAAAAAAAGAGAGACAGACAGACTGTCAGACAAAGGCTGCAGGCAGAAGAAGAGAACGGAAGGAACTTAAACAAAGGACGAGGAAAGACACACAGATACCAAGACAAAAAGACAAGAGACTGATCAACCTGCAGAAAGAAATACACTCAACTGCTGACAGACAGAAAAAGACACTGACAGAATTGTGGACAGATGGAGACTGATTCAGAGAGACAGACAGACAGAGACAGACTGACAGAAGGATGGAGACTGATTCAGAGAGACAGACAGACAAAACACAGGTAGACAGACATTGACATGAGGGGGACGAAGGATCACCTTGTCAGTGCGGAACTTTTTGCGCACGGCCTGGAACCAGTGGAGCGAGTCAAACTCGTAGTACTGGTCCAACAGCTTCAGGATGTAGGCCACACCTGGCATACACAGGTATAATAATAATAATATGTTGTACTGATATGGTTCAAACTCCCCATATAATGGGCTCTAACCACGCCTCACATGAGATAATACATATACAATAGTGTATACCACACACAAGCACATGAGGACATGGAAGTGGAAAAACATCTATATACACCAATACAATACTACAAATTGCAGATATGAATAATTGCAGGAAAAAGGCACAAAACACACCCCCTACACACACACACACACACACACACACACACACACACACACACAAACAGAGCGAACACCGACTCACAACACACACACCACAGAAATTCACCAATGTACAAGCATAAACACGCACATATATATATTTATATGTACATATAAACACAGACACATGCACAGACACAGACACAGACACACAGACACACACAGAAGCCAGTGAAGGATGTCTAACTCATAGTACTAGACCAGCAGTTTGAGGATATAGGCAACACCTGGCATATACAGTGGTACATAAGTGTAAACATTTAAATATATCATATATAAATACACACACACACACACTTATACACCAATTCACACATACACACACACACAAACACTCACACAAATACACACACACACACACACACACAAACACTCACACAAATACACACACATACACACAATCACACACAGCAGACAGGCAGGCAGACAGACAGGAAGAGACAGACAGACAGACAGGTAGACAGACAAACAGACAGACTCACCCATGGCAAAGCCATCATCGGTGAAGGCAGCCCCCACCTTGTTCTTGCGGTTCATCTTCTCCTTGCAGCTGATGGAGTGCTCCACAAAGTTCACCGTCTGTCACACACCACACACCATATCACACACCACACCACACCACACTGCACCGCACCACACTGCACCGCACCACGCCGCATCACACCACGCCGCATCACACCACACCACATTGCACACCACACCGCACCACATTGCACACCACGGCACGCCACACCGCACAACACCACACATCACACACCATGCCACGCCACGCCACATCACAGTGCAACACACAATACCACACCACACCACACCGCACCACATCACACCACACCACACCACACCGCACACCACACCACACCATGTCATACCATACCACACTGCATCACACCTCACCACATTGCAACACACCACACCATACTGCACTGCACCACAGCACCACACAACACCGCACCACGTCACACCTTACCACACCACCCAACGCACACGCTACACCACACCACACCCACATCACACAACGTCACACATTACACACCATGCCACGCCACATTGCACCACAACCACACCACACCGCACCGCACCGCACACACCTTGCCACACCACACCTTGTTTACTGGACATCTCTATTTGACATACTGTTGATAGCCCTCATCAAGGGTTGATTTTGTGGTGTATATGAAATGTGTGCGTATGGTCTAAGGTATGATGTGTGTGTATGGTCTAAGGTGTGTGTCTATAGTGTGTGTAAAGTGTGTGTGTATCATGTGTGTAAGGTGTGTGTGTATGATGCAAGTCTGTGACATTTGTGTATATGGTGTAAGGTGTGTGTGTATGGTGTGTGCAAGGTGTGTGTGATTTGTGTGTATGATGCAAGGTGTGTGTGCGGTGTGTGTAAGGTGCGTGTGTATGATGTGTGGGCAAGATGTAAGGTGTATAAAGGTGTGTGAGGTGTGTGTGAAGGTGCTGGTGTGTGTGGTGTGTGTGTAAGGTGTGTGTGAAGGTGCTGGTGTGTGTGGTGTGTGTTTGAGGTGTGTGTGAAGGTGTTGGTGTGTGTGGTGTGTGTGAAGGTGTTGGTATGTGTGTAAGGTGTGTGTGAAAGTGTGTTGGTGTGTGTGATGTGTGTTTAAGGTATGTGTGAAGGTGTTGGTGTGCATGGTGTGTGTTTAAGGTGTGTGTGAAGGTGTTGGTGTGTGTGGTGTGTGTGCAAAGTGTTGGTGTGTGTGGTGTGTGTTTAAGGTGTGTGTGAAGGTGTTGGTGTGTGTGTAAGGTGTGTGTGAAAGTGTTAACGTGTGTGGTGTGTGTTTAAGGTGTGTGTAAAGCTGTTGGTGTGTGTGGTGTGTGTTCAAGGTGTGGGTGGAGGTGTTGGTGTGTGTGGTGTGTGTTCAAGATGTGTGTGAAGGTGTTGGCGTGTGTGGTGTGTTCAAGGTGTGTGTGAAGGTGTTGGTGTGTGTGGTGTGTGTTTAAGGTGTGTGTAAAGGTGTTGGTGCGTTCAAGGTGTGTGTGAAGGTGTTGGTGTGTTTAAAGGTGTGTGTGTACCCAGGGTAGCGACTGACCAGAGGTGGCAGGATGACAAAGAAGTTCCTCAGGTGCATGTTCCTGGATTTGCGGAACTCTGGAGCAAACACATCCACCAGCATCTGAAACATATATCACATCCACAATGGTTACACCTTGTCAGGTGTCTGTGTAGGGTTACATGTAGGTGTGCATGTGTGTGTGTGTGTGTGTGTGTGTGTGTGTGTGTGTGAGTATGTGTGTGTGTGTGTGCGCGTGCACACATGTCTATACAGGGTGACATATAGGTGTGCATGTGTGTGTATGTGTGTGTCTAGGGTTACATGTAGGTGTGCATGTGTATGTGTGTGTGTGTGTGGGAGGGGGGGGGCGTCCATGTGTGTGTGTGTTCTAAAACCCTCCCTACCCTTACAGGAGTCACAGGTTAATTAAAATCTTGAAATCATGTGTGTGTAGGGGCGGGGGGGGGGGGGGGGGTCTGTGTCTGTGTATCAAACTGATGTGACCATATGGCTAAAATCTGAACACTGAGTTTGCCCATGTTCTCAAACTTGGACAGTGGTCTAAAAAATTCAACTGACCAGCTACATAAACCAACGCGATAAATCTGTGTACCTATCTGAGTGGATTTCTTCTCCACAGTTCTGCCAGAGGACAACACTCTTGTTGCCATGGGTTCTTTTTCAGTGCGCCAAGTGCATGAAGCACATGGGACCTCGGTTTATCATCTCATCCAAACGACCAGGCACTCAGTTTGATTTTCCAGAGAAAGGACGAAAGCGGGATTCGAACCCAGGCCCTAATGGACTTTTTTTACTGGCAGATAAGCGTCTTAACCATTCTGCCACCTTCCTACTCACAATTAACATCTCACTTATGCAGATAGAGGAGATTAAGAGCTATTAATTGTTTCGTTTTTAACGAATGATCCAGAAATTAATTCTGATCAATCAAAACGCCTCAACTCACAATTAACACGTCATTAATGCAGATAGGGGAAACTTGTTTCTTCTCTTTTTTTCACTGGACACAACTGCTGTATCTTAAAGCCTAAACATACGTAACAACACACCTTGACTGTAACATTCAAATGCAATGTCATCAACTGTCTAACAAAAGCTTAGACCAACAATTTTCTACGCTTGCATCCTGGTGTATAAATTAGCAATGTGTATGTGGGTGTGTGCATAATTATGCATGAGTGTGAGTTTGATCAGTGAGAACTCAGAACTCAGAACTCAAAACATTTTTTATTCAAGGATTAAGATTTTAGGCATGGCCCATTCTTCCAATCTGTCCTTGCTAATCTACATCAGTTACAATAGCACATGTATATTTAATGAAAAGGGGAGAAAGAGATAGTTAAAAAAAAAAAAAAGTCCTGCAGAAAGAATATAAAGAACAGACAAGTTAAACAAGTGAGAGAGTGTGTTAGACAGGAAGAGAGGTGGAGATGATATGATACAATACAAAAATGACAGAATTCCCTAGGAGGGAGAGAGACACAGACAGAGGTACCTTACCTTGAAGTATTCGGTGCCTTCAGCAAAGTTCTTCGTCAGGTTCTCCACCACACTGTCCAGGTTTCTGACAACACACACACACAACATGGGCATATACACAACATACACACACACACACACACACACATGTATATTTCTACCATGGACAGATACACAGCACACACACACAAACACACACACACACACACACACACACACACACAAATAACACTTGTAGTGAACAGACGTTAAACTGAAGATCTCACACACAAACGCACACACACACATTCACACACGTACACACACACACACACACACACACTTCTTTCTGTCTCCTCTCCCAGGCCTCTCCCTGTCCCCCTCACCCCCTCCTCCCACTCTGTTTCAGTTTCATTTTCTCAAGGAGTCGTCACGGCCTTCAGACAAATCCATACACTTCATCACATCAGCTAGGCAGATGCCCGACCAGCAGCTTAACCCAACGCGCTCATCAGGCCTTGAGTGCATGCACATATATTTCTGTACCATCAAAGTGGATTTCTTCTACAGAATTTTGCCAGAGGACAACACTTTTGTTGCCATGGGTTCTTTTTCAGTGTGCCAAATGAGTGCCGCATTCAGGACCTGGGTTTATCATCTCAGCTGAACAACTGGACGCTCAGTTTGTTCATTCCAGTCAAACTGGGGAGAAAGGGTGAGAGCAGAAATCCAACTCAGGAGCTCATGGACTTTGTGGTGGCAGGTAAGTGTCTGAACAATTCTGCCAGCTTCCTCCTGGACATACACCTGACACAGGTGGCAGACCTGACACACCTGACACAGGTGGCAGACCTGACACACCTGACACAGGTGACTGACCTGACACACCTGACAAAGGTGGCAGACCTGACACACCTGACACAGGTGGCAGACCTGACACACCTGACACAGATGACCTGACACACCTGACACAGGTGGCAGACCTGACACACCTGACACAGGTGACTGACCTGACACACCTGACACATCTGACACACCTGACACAGATGACACATCTGACACAGGTGACAGACCCACTCACCTGGCGGCCACCTGGCACTCTGCAGACAGCCCCTCCTCCCGGGACAGGTCCTCAAAGGTGACGATGTCCTCCAGGTCAGGGATGAAGCGAATGGCGTTGCTGCAGCAGTGCAGGCCCCCTGACCGCACCATGCGGATGTAGCCCATCGCGTTGCCTGCACACACACACACACACACCAACCCCTGTCAAGTGTGCATGTAGCCCATCACATTGCCTGCACACACACACACACCACCCCTTTTCAGTGCCGATGAAGCCCATTGCACTGCATGCACAGACACACTCCAACCCCTGCCTGCCACACACACACACCCCAACCCCTGTCCAGTGCGGATGTAACCCATTGCGTTGCCTGCCCCCCACACACATATCCCAACCCATCGAGTGCAGATGTAGCCCATCACATTGCCTGCACACACACACACACACACACCAACCCCTGTCAAGTGTATGTAGGAACAATCAGGAAATGTGGTCGGAACATTTTGAATTTGGTAGAAACACTTGCACTCCCAGTCACATCAGCAAAAGGGCACATACGCTGACTGAACGAGACGCAGCTTGATTTAGCTATGTTCTCTCTTGTTTGGGCAAACGATTAAGCTGATCGTTCCACTTAATGCTGTTTCTATGTAAACATGACCGTGATAGCTGAGCATCATCATGTGAGACCTAGGTTAGTTGTGAGTACCCTGGCCTCAAGAGCAATAAGTCTAGAGCATCTGGGTAATGTTACGACAGGAAAGCATGTGACCATCCAATGTAGTGGAAAATGAACTCGTTGGAACAATTTTGACGTCGGAACAAACTATGATCAAGCATAACAAAATGCAGCGAAACTGTAACAGTTGGCATCTCTGTACACAGTGTCCATTCCTGCCAATCCACATCACTTCTTCATTCACTGTCAACTCCAGACTATTCAAACACACACACACACACACACACACACACACACACAGACACACACACACACACACACACACACAGAGGATGGGTGCTACAGCTGTGTATTTTCAATCTGAGGGTCCTGGGATCGAATCCTGGTCACAGTGCCTGGTGGGTTAAGGGTGAACACTTTCCCAACCTCCCAGGCCAACAGATGTGCAGATCTGCTAGTGCCTGAAACCCCTGTGAGTGCATATGCAAGAGAAGATCAAATGCTCATATCAACAGCATCAGTAGGCTTCCATGCCATATGGATGCCCCCCAAAAACGCATTTTCCTGTGGACACATTCAGAAATACTGTAAAAGTAAGTTCCCTTTCTTCACGGTCTGTGTATATGAAGGAATGACAAACAGTTTTAATGAGATGAATTTTGACGCCATGGCTATGCTTGGGCGCATAGCTCAATGAGTTACAGATAACATCCCATGATTTATGTCAGTCTTCACTGAGTGATGGAAACGAGAACATACCCATTGCACACACACCAATAAAGCTGGCTGCTTACATGACAGGGTAAAAACAGAAGTCCAATGGTACTCGTACAAACTGTTACCTATCCTCCAGATGTTCAGACCGTTACCTATCCACCACGGGCCGTATTCAAGAGACTATCGTGCCTGCGGGTAATCTGCCTGAGGCAAGGCAAACTGCCTGAGGGTTTGCAATAGCCGGTGTTCAGGAACACAAGAACCTACCTGAGGTTCTACAAACCCAAAGGCAATTTACCCTTACTATCTGCCAAGGGTGACTGCCCATGAAACAGAGGTAAATATGGCGAATCCTTTTGTTGCACTGGTTTTGTGAAGGGAAAACAGGCGTTTTGCAAAGAAAACGTGTCTTGAATATGGCCTCTGATAGTTTGATTTTATCCTTTGTTTGATTGGCAGTCAAAATCAACGTATTGAGACTGGTAGACGTCATTATATTCCATATGAATTACATATGTAGCTGTCAAGTGAGTGCACTTACAGACGATAAATTATGGAATGCCCAATGTTTGTAGATCATCGAAATTTGTTCATTCCAGAGAAATATTTGAATATGAACTCCGTTATTTTATTCTATTTTTACAGTTAGCTGAAAAGCTGGACAATGTGTCAGAATGTAAAAGTGGCCCCTAGATCTGACAAGTTCCTGACTCTAATTGATGCTTTGCCACTGAAGATTTTTTTTTTTTTTTAAATTGTCACACTGTGGCGCGGTGTGAAGTAAAAGAGCATGCGCAGAAGGGAATCCCCCGGATATTTATTTATAGACCACGGGTTAGCTGCCTGAGTGCAGTTTGTGTGTCATGAATATGATGATAACTGTAATCGCGAGTCCCTGCCCTGTCAAGGGTAACATGCCTTCAGGCAAAATGATTTTTGTCTTGAATACGGCCCCAGGTGTATAGGACATCACCTGTCCACCAGGTATACATTACCTATCTGTGTGATCAAGGTGCGGAACTGGTCCAGGTAGCTCTCTCCGTCAGGTGTCAGGCCCAGTTTACGGATAGCTTTGTTGAACTTGTCTGCACGTTCATAGGGGTACTGCAAGGTCACAGACAGGGCATCAGTGTTTCATGTGTCTCTGCAGTGTGAGTTGGATGTGTGAGAGAGAGTGAGAGTATGTGCCTGTGTTTTTTGCATGTGTATGTTCATCTATGTGTGTGTGTGTGGGGGGGGGGTCTGTAAGTGTGCAGTGGAAGTGAGTACACATACCCATTCATGTGGGTGTGAATGAGTGCACAGAGGGCTGCGTGCAGGGCTGCGCATATATGCTGTAGGTTCCCAAGCATAAAGGAAAACTATTTAAGTGTGTATGTGTGAGACAGAATGTGTATGGGTAAGTGCATTCATATTTCACTTATTCATTCATACATTTAGTTCTAACACCATTCAAAGAAACCTGCCATACACATCTACGGCCTACACCCAGCACTAGACACACAGTGACCCACACCACATAAAAGGAAATCTACGCCGTGATCCTCACTGTCATGTGAAGAATTCAGCATGTGCTCAAATGTATGATAAACAAACAGTGGCAGTGAATGTGCAGCAACACCTGCCCCCCCCCCCTCCCTGCCATGTGCACCTCTGTCACCTGCACCCTACCTGCTGGTCAGCCTGCATGTGGTTCTCCCTGAAGAACTTCCAGTCCTGCACACACAGCACATATACATTTAGTTACACACAGATACAGATATACTATTCACTAGATATAGATAGATAGATAGATAGATAGGTAGATAGATTACATACATACATACATAGGTAGATAGATTACATACATACATACATACATACATAGGTAGATAGATTACATACATATATACATACATGCATCCATCCATCCATACATGTACGACAATTACACATATGCATATCTACACACACACACGCGCGCGCACACACGCACACACAAATATACACGCACAGAGAATCATTACACACACACACACACACACACACACACACAGAATCACTACACACACACACACACACACACACACACACACACACAGAAATCACCTTGATGAGACGAGACTTGATGTGCTCATCATACATGAACTGAGAGAAGATGAAGAACTTCTTCCTCAGAAACTGGAATGTGAAGTTCACCTGAAAAAAACATAACAAACATAAAAAAAAACCCCACTAAACTATCTAAAAGAAAAACCAACAAACACTTTTAAGAAGAACGAAGAAGGAAGCCAGTATACAGATCCAGCCCAACCATTTCCCCTTCAAATGGAATCAGTGATCTCAAGACAAAACACACACACACACACACACACACACACACACACACACACAACCTGTCCCTCTGTTCTCACTCTCACAAACAAATGGAGCAAATGTTCACAGTGTGATCATGTTGCTTGGTGTTGAAACAGAGCTTCTTATAACACAATGATGACGGGTGCAACAGCGAAGTAGTTAAAGTGTTGGACTGTACACTCTACACAGTGTACTAGACATCAGTGTGAAGAGTACACCACTACTCTACACTGTAAAAATCATCAGCGTGAAGAGCAGAACAGCACTCTAGAGAGTGTAAATAAACACCAGCATGAAGGGTTTACCAGTACTCTCCACAGTCTACTAGACATCATTGCTAACAGTACACCAGCACTCTACAAAATGTACGAGACATCACTGCTAACAGTACAACAGCACTCTACAAAATGTACTAAACATCACTTTGAAGAGTACACCAGCACTCTACACAATGCACTAGACATCACTTTGAAGAGTACACCAGTCCTCCCAAACAGCCGAGTGACATAGATGAGTACTGACGGTGGTGTTCATGATGCCGATGCCGTGGGTGCGGATGGAGTTGGCGATGTGGCGGATGTTGATGGTGTTGAGGTGTTTGTTGTTGGACGTGCGCTCCACAAAGATCTGGTTGTTCAGGTTGTACAGGTACTTGGACACAAACACGTGGATGTTCCGCATGATCTCCAGCACATCCAGACCCTGAACATACCATACACATATACATACATACATACAGAGATATATATAATCACACACACACACACACACACACACTTGCTCTCTCTCTCTCCACAAAGATCTGGTTGCTCAGCTTGTACAGATACTTGGGCACAAACACGTGGATGTTCTGCATGATCCAGACCCTGAACATACCATACACATATACAGAGATATATATAATCACTCACACACACACACTCACTCTCTCTCTCTCCACAAAGATCTGGTTGTTCAGGTTGCAACGGACACAAACACATGGATGTTCCGCATGATCTCGAACAGTTCTATACCCTGAATATATTATAAATACATATGAAGATATACACACACATACACACTCTCTCTCTCTCATTCTCACACACATACACTCTCTCTCTCTCTCTCATTCTCACACACATACACACACTCTCTCTCTCACACATACACATGGATATATTCAGAGAGAGAAACAGAGAAAAAAGAAACACAGCAAGAAGACTTCCGTAACAAAATCAAAAGCAATAACTATCAAATAGGGAATGACTGAATTCACAAAACTGATCCTTCTAACAAACCAGCTCTTTGTTTGTAAACTGAGACTAAGCTCGCATGACGTGAGTTAGGAAGGTTAACATTCCAAGAGAAAACAAGAGAGGCAAGGCCTTCAAGACTCACTTGTGATACACTTAAAAAAAAAAAAACAACAAGCTTTTTATGTATTGAGTATAATTTCAAAATGTAATGTTTAAGATGAGAAAGATCAGTTTAAAGCAAATTAAGTCCCCTAGCATTAATTACAGAGTAATTTCCCTTTTTTACTATCTGCACCAAAAACGTTTGCAAAATAAATAAAACTTCCATGCTTAGCAAAAGAAGTTCCTGTTTGAACAAAAAATGATAATAATGACTGCTCTTGTTGTTGGGTCAGAATATCAGATCAAAGTGCCAAGTTTAGAGAATACAAAAAATATAAATATAACAGTAAATGCAGTTTGCATATAATTAGGCTTCCTTTTTTATTTTTTTGTCCCCATCCCAGAGGTGCAATATTGTTTTAAACAAGATGACTGGAAAGAACTGAATTTTTCCTATTTTTACGCCTAATTTGGTGTCACAAGTGAGTCAAAAATTCTATGTCTGAAGATGTTGATGGTACATTTCGTTTCCAAGACACGTGTATATTGCAGAATGACTTGTGAAACTATCTAACCACCCATGTACAGCAATATACTCAACCATCAAATGTGATCAAACAAAATATATTGAAAAATAATGTGAAACTACACGCTTTATCAAACTGCGACAATGGTCAATGACCACTTGCCAAATAAGTGTTTCAGTGCATGCGTCTTGGATAACCATTCCGTTTGTTCCTTTTGTTACACTGCTGTGTATATTAATCCATTTGGGTTCCATAACAGTAGATTCAAGTCACACTCACGTGCATACAAACACATGTCATTTCCTAAGCACCACCACCTCCCCACTTCCCCCCTACCCACCTGTTCCAGTGTCTGACTGGGCAGATGGGAGTCGATGAGAGTCAAGCCATACTTCTGTTCAGCCATGTTCTTCATCTCCCCGTATGTCTTCCAGTCATGCAGAGCCACAGTGGTCAGGTTGTAGAATGTCTTGTTCAGGTAGTGCTCCACGAAGGCTAACACATCACACAGGTAACACACATCACACAGGTAACATACAATCACACAGGTAACAGGTAACACACAATCACACAGGTATCACACAGGTAACACACAATCACACAGGTAACACACATCACAAGGTAACACAGGTAAAACATAATCACACAGGTAACAGGTAACACACAATCACACAAGTAACACACAATCAAACACACAATCACACAGGTAATGCTATCACACACAGGCTGGACACATCACACAGGTAACACTCAGTTACACAGGTAACACACAGGCTGGACACACATTCACACAAGTAACACTATCACACACAGGCTGGACACACATTCACACAAGTAAAGCTATCACACACAGGCTGGACACACATCACATAAGTGACAATGTCACATTTATACTGGACACACAATCACACAGGCAACACAGTAACACAGAATCACACAGTAACACTGTCACATTTCGGAGGAACCCACAATCACACAGGCAACACACAAACACACAGGTAACACACAATCACACAGTAACGCTGTCACATTTCGGAGGAACCCACAATCACACAGGCAACACACAAACACACAGGTAACACACAATCACACAGTAACGCTGTCACATTTCGGATGAACCCACAATCACACAGGCAACACACAAACACACAGGTAACACACAATCACACAGTAACGCTGTCACATTTCGGATGAACACACAATTACACAGGCAACAAACAAATCACACAGTGTCGCTATCACATCTTCTTCTGCCTTCATAGACTTCAACTCCCACATTCACTTGTACGTAGGAGTAGACTTTCATGTGCATGACTGCTTTTACCCAGCCAAGTGGGCAGCCGTACTCCAATTTCTTAGGTGTGCATGATGGGTTTGCTCATATTTCCATAACCAACCAAACGCTGACATTGATTACAGGATCTTTAACATGCACATTTTATCTCCTGCACGTATTCAGACACAAAGGTGGTTCAGGCAGGAGCAAGTCGACACATTTGTTGACCTGGGAGGTCAGAAAAAAACATCTTTGCTGATGACCCATCAAGTGCTGTGACTGAGATTCAAACCCAAAACCCTTGGGTTGAATGTGCAGTGCTTTAACCACTCGGCCTTTGCATGCGTGAGCAGTCAGTTCAAAACAGCTTTCTATGTCGCTTGTCAGCTTTTCTTTCTTTTCTTCCCCAAACGATTTGGCTTGAAAATGTTATTGCTTTCATTCATCAAGAGGTAAGCGAATTTTCTTCTAGTCTTTGCAATGAAAAACTGTCCATCAGTTTTACTGCAAGAAAAAAGCAAAGTCCCCCCAAATACTCCCACTCACCCACCCACCACCATGTCACCCAAGCTCCACCCCGAGTGATGGTCTGGGTGCTAGTTTTCTGGGTGATATGATAAAACCAGGTTCACTGTGCGGCATGCATTTAACACCTGAAAGACAGCCAACAGCAGAAAAGACATTGTCCTTGACTCAATTCTGTTAAATAAAAAGAAATGTAAAAAAAGAAGACTTTTGACACATAAACCTGTGTGTACAAACACCCCTGACCTTTGACATTGATTCTGCGTTGGAAGAACCGGATGGGCCGCACCCGCAGCAGGTGTGAGAGGTCACGCAGGCCGACCTTGAAGGGGTTACGGTCATCCAGCTGAAGGTGAAGGTGAATGTGCAGACGAAGGTCAGTCTCTATGGAGCGACACAGAGGGTCCAGGAGATGCTGCCACAAAGAGGAAATAAAAAATACTGCGGTTAGCACTGGAATGCTTGCTGTTAGCACAGGAATGCTTGCTGTTAGCACAGGAATGCTTGCTGTTAGCACAGGAATGTTTGCAGTTAGGACAGGAATGCTTGCAGTTAGCACAGGAATGTTTGCAGTTAGCACAGCAATGTTTGCAATTAGCACAGAAATGCTTGCAGTTATGACAGGAATGCTTGTTGTTTGGACAGGAATGTTTGCAGTTTGCACAGAAATGTTTGCGGTCAGGACAGGAATGCTTTTTGTTTGGACAGGAGTACGGACAAGAATGTTTGCAGTCAGCACAGGAATGCTTGGAGTTAGGACAGGGATGCTCACAGTCAGCATAGGAATGCCTGTAGTTTGGACAGGAGTTAGAACAGGAATGCTTGCAGTTAGGACAGGGATGCTTGCAGTCAGCACAGGAGTGCTTGCAGTTAGGACAGGAATGCTTTGCAGTCTGACAGGAATGCTTGCAGTTAGGAGAGGATCTTAGGACAGGAATGCTTGCAGTTAGGACAGGATCTTAGGACAGGAATGCTTGTAGTTGGGACAGGAATGCTTTGCAGTCTGACAGGAATGCTTGTTGTTAGGACAGGAATGCGTGGAATTAATTTAGTTCTTTATGACTGTTTTTGACTTCCATGCATAAATAACATTCAAGCTACATTAAAAGCAGAGATCCATCATACCTGCACTGGTTTTTATAAAATATATAGTTTCTGTATCAAAGATGTCCTGATGTATTTAAAGTGTGCTGACTCTCAGAAACAGCAATCATATTTTCCTCTTGGGGAATTTCTTTTCAGAATAAAAATTACCAATACTTTAGATGTGCAGAGATTTCACTGACAGAAAAGTACTCATTTCTTTGCTGTGCACTCATGCATGTGTGTACGTGTGTGTGCGTGTGTGTGTGTGTGTGTGTGTGCGTGTGAGGTGAACTCACGTCCTTGAGGTGACCAGAGATCTCCCGGTCAAAGGCGTCCAGCAGGACCTGGGGTGAGGGCAGGTGCTTGACCAGGGTCATGGGGGTCACACAGTCCCTCAGTGCCCCAAACATGTACTGTAACACACACACACACACACACACACACACACACCTCACCCTCATCAACAACCTCCACAGCCACCACTACAATTATAATGATGCTGACGGCCATGAATAACGATGACAATGATGACAATAAAACATACACTATGAGTAAGCAATGATGACAATGAAAAGAAGAGGAAGAAAAAGATGAAGAATAAGATGAAGAAGGCAGTGATAAATATAAAGAAAATGGAAAAAAAAATAATCACACACCATAAACAATTATTATAATAATAAGAAGAAGAAGAAAAAGAGAATAAGGAGGAGGAGGAAGAGGAGAAGGTGGAGGAGAGAAGAGAGAAGGAGGAAAAGAAAAAAAAGAAGAAGAAGAAGAAGGAGAAGAAGAAAGCAATCATAATCATAATGACGATAACAATGATGGCAATGATAAGAAGAAGAAGACAAAAATGAAAAACCAAATTAGAAAACTGAAAAAACTACCTGTACTCTGTGAGTGTCAGTGACATTCTCACACATGTCATCCAGGTAGATGGGGAAGATGACACGATGCCAGTAAATGAAACTGCAGTCACACGCCGCTCGCAGTCTGGGGACACACCCACAACACAGCTGTGTCATAACGTGCGTCATTTTCATATATGTGCGTGCCTGTGTGCATGCATACATTTGTGAGAATATGTCATGAAAATATGGAGACCAAGAAATGAAAGAAAAGAAAGATGCAAATATGCAGTCTTTATGTCCACTCACCAATGGAGCCAATATTTCACACTGACTAACTGAAACCATTTATTGTCAGATTAACGTTTTGCTGTTATGACATTTCAACAATCATTTGAATTAATATCAACCGAGCAACACTAAGAAAATCAAATTTTAGAAACTAATGATATGAATAGAATTTCAAAATAAACATATCTAACAAATCAATGTACCAAATATCATCAGCATCAGTATCTCAAAAAATGTTTTAACATATACACATACTCACAGACGTATACCCCCACCCATCCCATACATACACCCATGCCTGCATACATACACCCTTTCAGATTCCCCCACCTCAACCCCCTTTTCCAAGTGCACTTGTTCAGTCACATCCTGATCTCTTTCCCCCACTCCAAAGTCATGAAAGTATTCACACCCATGTCTACAATCTCATTCTCTCTCTTCTTCTCTTCAGTTCGACTCCAGTGAATAAACAGCTGTTTTTGTCAATAGGGAGCATATTAGGCGGTCTCCTGAATATGTTGAATCATAACAGCCACCACTGAACACCACAAAAGACTTATTCAGCAGCACTGCTGGGTCTCATCTGCTGTGTGGCCTCCTGGCAACCTAACATCAATTGTTCCCTGTGGACTGCTGGTGCTGACACTGTGGCAGAGGAACCCAGGTGTGGCTGTGTGGGTGTGGGGCACAGAATGAGTGGTGTGTAAGTAATGCCACTCTAACAGTGCAGACAATGGGGCAGGGACAACAAGCACAACAACAAAAAGAAGTGGGGGAGCACTGACTTTTCCCTGAACTGACAGATGAGGTCCAGCTTCTTCAGGGTGTCGTCCAAACTGGCCTTCTCGTCGTCTTTGAACGCTCTCTGCACCAACACAACCACACTCACTTCAGTCTTCATGAACGCTCTCTGCACCAACACAACCACACACACTTCAGTCTTCATGAACGCTCTCTGCACCAACACAACCACACTCAGTCTTCATGAACGCTCTCTGCACCAACACAACCACACTCAGTCTTCATGAACGCTCTCTGCACCAACACAACCACACTCACTTCAGTCAGTCTTCATGAACGCTCTCTGCACCAACACAACCACACACACTTCAGTCTTCATGAACACTCTCTGCACCAACACAACCACACTCACTTCAGTCAGTCTTCATGAACACTCTCTGCACCAACACAACCACACTCACTTCAGTCAGTCTTCATGAACGCTCTCTGCACCAACACAACCACACTCAGGCTTCATGCACACTCCCTGCACCAACACAACCACACTCACTTCAGTCAGTCTTCATGAACGCTCTCTGCACCAACACAACCACACTCAGGCTTCATGAACACTCTCTGCACCAACACAACCACACACACTTCAGTCTTCATGAACGCTCTGCATCAACACAATCACACACACTTCAGTCTTCATGAACACTCCCTGCACCAACACAACCACACTCACTTCAGTCAGTCTTCATGAACACTCTCTGCACCAACACAACCACACTCACTTCAGTCAGTCTTCATGAACGCTCTCTGCACCAACACAACCACACTCAGGCTTCATGCACACTCCCTGCACCAACACAACCACACTTACTTCAGTCAGTCTTCATGAACGCTCTCTGCACCAACACAACCACACTCAGGCTTCATGAACACTCTCTGCATCAACACAATCACACACACTTTAGTCTTTATGAACGCTCTCTGCACCAACACAACCACGCACATTTCAGTCTTCATGAACGCTCTGCACCAACACAACCACACTCACTTCAGTCAGTCTTCATGAACACTCTCTGCACCAACACAACCACACTCAGGCTTCATGAACACTCTCTGCACCAACACAACCACACTCACTTCAGTCAGTCTTCATGAACACTCTCTGCACCAACACAACCACACACACTTCAGTCTTCATGAACGCTCTCTGCACCAACACAACCACACTCAGTCTTCATGAACACTCCCTGCACCAACACAACCACACTCACTTCAGTCAGTCTTCATGAACACTCTCTGCACCAACACAACCACACTCACTTCCGTCTTCACATGCCACAGCAGTAGGACCAAAGCTGGCTTTATGATAAAGTGCTCATGTACTTACCTACAGGCAAGTGTGTGGGGGAGTCAAGTCTCAAGTACCAACAGGCAATTGAGAGTACATCTAAGTTCAATCAGTATTCATATAATAATGTACAATATTTTATGTCCTATTAATATTGCTGCTACAGTGGAAGCTGGTTTCTGTTTCTTGCTTCCTCCCTACCCACCGCTGTCCAGTTCTTCTTTCATTACTTTAAATCGTAGGTAGAATCAAGAAAAGAAAAAAAGCCCTGGTACAGAGTCAAATAAATAAGTTTTTTTAAAATGTATCCCTAGTAATAGGCACAAAAAGCTATAAAAAAAAAAAAATACCCACAAAAAACAAAAACAGTGCAAGATAAATCACACACAAACAAAAAAACACCTTGAAACCTTTCTCTCTCCAACAACCAATAAATCACCCAAATTCCACTTTCTCTTAGGCTATTTCACTTGCGCATGCACGCATGCATGCACGCACACACACACACACGCACACACAAACACATACACACACATGTATTATCTCCACACTGACCATTTTTGTTCCCACAGCAAGTGCTAACTTCACCACCAGTCGTCTCTCTTTGGTCCCTGCACAACACCACATGAACCCTCATGAACCCACATATACTGCAATCATGTCAACAACAACACAACACTACATAGACTGTCAAAAACCCACACATACTGCAATCACATCAACAACAACACAACACCACATGAACCCACATGTACTGCAATCACATCAACAACAACACAACACCACATAGACTGTCAAAAACCCACATATACTGCAATCACATCAACAACAACACAACACCACATGAACCCACATGAACCCACATGTACTGCAATCACATCAACAACACCACATGAACCCTCATGAACCCACATGTACTGCAATCACATCAACAACACCACATGAACCCTCATGAACCCACATGTACTGCAATCATGTCAACAACAAAACACATGAACCCTCATCTACTGCAATCATGTCAACAACAACACAACACCACATGAACCCTCATGTACTGCAATTACATCAACAACAACACAACATCACATACACCGTCAAAAACCTACATATACTGCAATCACATCAACAACAACACAACATCACATACACTGTCAAAAACCCACATATACTGCAATCACATCAACAACACCACATGAACCCTCATGAACCCACATATACTGCAATCACATCAACAACACCACATGAACCCTCATGAACCCACATGTACTGCAATCATGTCAACAACAACACAACACCACATGAACCTCATAAACCCACATATACTGCAATAACATCAACAACACCACAACAATGACAAAACACATAAACCCTCATAAACCTGGCTGTGCTGCAATGACATCATCACCACCACAACAACACATAAACCCATATAAACGCGACTGTATTCCAACAACACACCACCACAAAAAACGACCTAAACCCAACTATACTGCTATTATATCATCAACACCACAGGAAAACAACACCACATCAATCCAAACAAACCCAACTGTACTGCAATATCAACACCACCACAACACCACCACCACCACATAAACCCTTCTGCAATGCAATAACATCGACAACATGACCACAACAACACACAAACCTACATAAACCCAAATGCACTGCAATAACATCAACAACACCCTAACACACACACTAGGTCTTTCACATTTTATGGCATTTTTCTCATCAGCCTTTAGCATCTCTGAGTCTTTCTCAGAAGCCAAAACAGGGGAGACCGGTCTCCATCCCCTCAACTTCTACGAAAATACTCTGC
Organism: Babylonia areolata; assembly: GCF_041734735.1. NCBI lineage: Eukaryota > Metazoa > Mollusca > Gastropoda > Neogastropoda > Buccinidae > Babylonia > Babylonia areolata. The sequence goes on from NC_134883.1 coordinate 16,413,811, forward strand.
CTTTGTTCATAAGCATTCTCTGTTCCTGTTTAATCAGGGAATGGTGGGTCGAGGGTGGAGTTTTTTTCCAATCTCCCTGGTCAACACATGAGCACACCACTTGTGCCTGAACCCCCTTCATGTGCATTCACATGCAGATGATCAAATTCACTCAAAGATCCTGTAATCCATGTCAGCATTTGGTGAGTTATGAAAACAGAATCATACCCAACACGCACACCCTGAAAATGGAGTATGGCTGTCTGCATGGCAGGGTAAAAAAGAGTCATACACACAAAAGCTCACCGATACATGCGAGTGAAGATAGAAGCTACAGCCACTGAAGGCATGCAGACAGAACAGGGAGGGGAACTGACCTGGGCCGTGCAGGGCAGACTCTGCCAGAACCAAAGCAGACAGAACATCCAGCCTTCTGTCGCTGTACTTCTTGTCAGACATGATGCGTTTCTGTAACAATCATGAGAACACCTTATACACTGACTGACTCACAGTGCATGCGCGTGTGTTTGTGTGTGTGTGTGCTTGTGTGTGTGTGTGTGTGTGTGTGCAAGCGTGTGTGTGTGTATGTGCATGTGTGTGTGTGTGTGTGCAAGCGTGTGTGTGTGTATGTGCATGTGTGTGTGTGCATGTTCACACATTTGTATGGAAGTGTATCTCAGTGTATTGTGTTGAGCTGCGCAGTGTTGTGCTGTGCCGTGCTTTGTTATGTTATTTCAGATTATTATGCAGAATCTGGGCTACTCTCACCAGGCTTGTCATACAGTGTCTATGTGTGCATTGTGTGTCCATACTTTTGAGTGAAGGTAGCCACAGATGAGGGTGGATGCTTATCTCCATATATACACAAATAGACATACCAACACACTCAAATACAGACCCCTATACATACATATACACATACATTCACACACTCAAATACACCCACACACACACACACACAAAAAGGAACAACACACCAACCCATCCACATAAACACACACACACATAAACACAAACACACACACAAAAAAAGGACAAACACATATGCACACAAAAATAATCACAAACATAATAACACAATTACACACAAACACACACACATAAACACATACACACACATATACACAGACATACCCCCTCCCCCAACCACACACACTTACACACACAACACCCGCCCCTCCCCCCCTACATACACACACAAACACACAAATAAACACACACCCACACCCACAAACACAGACAGACAGACAGACCTTGGCAGTGGCGATGGCATTGAGGGCCCTAAAGGACAGGAACTGCACCACATGGTTGATGGACTCTGCCACCAGCATTGTGCGCCGGTGAAACGTGTGCTCTATCGACTGAAACACACACACACACACACACACCACTTTAGAGCCCTTGGTGTATCCTCCTCACTCACCTCCAGAGATGCCAGCCCCTGTCAAGTGTTTGTA
>NC_134883.1:16422746-16462746 GCF_041734735.1 Babylonia areolata
ATGCACACACACAAGCACATGCACACACACAAACCCTCTCCTCATTCACCACACTCACGCACATACACAGACACAAACAGACACATATACATATGCACACACACACACACACACACATAAACACCCACTCCCTTCTCACTACACACACTCAAGCACAGACACACACAGACAAATAGACACACACACACACACACACGCACACACACACACACACACACACCCTCTCCGCCCTCACCACACACTCAAATACAGACACACACACAGACACACCCTCTCCCCACTTACCACACACACTCAAGCACACACACACACACAATCTCTCTCTACCCCTAACCACACACTTAATAACACACTCAAGCACATACACACATACACAAACACATACACACACACATGCACACACACACACACACAAACATCCACCCACACCCATATCCACTCAACACACATACTCAAAAACACAAACACACATCTTCTCCCCACTCACAACACACACTCAAGCACACACACACACACACACACACACACACACACACGTCTTCTCCCCACTCACAACACACACACACACGCACACACAAACACACAAGTCCTCTCCATCCCACAAACCCCTCCCCTACCCACCGTGTCAGCCCCTGGTTGCGTGACTGCAGCCACTGCAGCTGCTGTTGCTGAGCGGCCAGCTGCGCCTTTCGGTCCAGCAGCTGAGAGGCGTTGGGCAGGCGGGTGAGCAGGAACTCGTTGGGCAGCCACACCACGTTGCCCAGCAGGTGCACGCAGGGCACCTTCTTGTACAGGTCCCACACCGAGCGGAACATGCGCTTGTCCAGCACGCGGAAGATTTGGAAGTGCAGGATGAACAGGGAGGTCACCCCCAGCAGCTGCATCCGCTGGTCCACTTCGTTGCTCTCCCCTTTCCACACACACACACAGATTGACAGACGAGTGTGGTGTGGGAGTGGGGAGGGGAGGGGGGGTGTAAGTTTGTGCAGGTAATTTGGGTTTTTTTTGTTTGTTTTGTTTTGTTTTGCTTGTGTGTGTGTGTGTGTGTTTGTGCAGAGGTGTGTGTGTGCATAATTTGTGTGTACATGTATGTGTGTGTGTGTGTGAGTGTGTGTGTGTGTATTCGTGTGTTCATGCTGAGGTGTGTGTGTGTGTGCATATGTGTGTGTCCATAGGCATGTGTGTATGAGTGTGTTCATGCTGAGGTGTGTGTGTGTGTGCATATGTGTGTGTACATAGGTATGTGTGTATGAGTGTGTGTGTACATGTGTGTTGGCATGCGTGTTCATAAAATGATATTCATGTGCTTAATTGTGTGTGTGTGTGTGTTCATGCATAGATGTGTGTGCATATGTGCATGTACATATGTGTGTGTGTGTGTGTGTATGGGTATGTGTGTACGCGTGTGTGTGCATTAATGTTCATAGAATGTCCACAATTGTTTCCTTGTCTATGCATGTGTCTTCAAGTTTTCGTGTTTCCACTTTTCATATCAGCTGTGTACATATGTGATTGTTCACAGTTATATTCACATGTCTACGTGCTGATATCTAAGTCTACACCACCCATGCATAGTGTCCATTTTGCGCATGTGTGCATTATCACTATCATGCAAGGAACAATTCCACCCCATGGTCTGACACAAAACACAGAGGCCATACATCCACCAGCCCATGCTTTCCCCACTCTCCCTCCTCCTCCCCACCACCCCCCAACCCCCTTGTTCCCGGCACTGACCCACACGGGACTCCAGGTCTGTGATCCACTCCCGGATGTTGACGGCAAACTCCTCGGCAAATGCTCCGTTCTTGGACACATTCACCTCCCGGCTGTCAAACAGCTGCTCCACACAGTTCTGTACACACACACACACACACAGACGCTGAAGTACAGGAATGGTGCACACAACTTTATATCAGGGAGGGTGTGCAGGCCCACTTTCACTGGATTTTCATCAGGGTTCCCTGGCTATTTTTAGTGAGGTGAGGTGTGTCAGGGCAGTGAGGTGTCAGGGCAGTGAGGTGTCAGGGCAGTGAGGTGTGTGTGTGTCGGGGCAGTGAGGTGTGTGTGTGTCAGGGCAGTGAGGTGTCAGGGCAGTGAGGTGTGTGTGTGTCAGGGCAGTGAGGTGTGTGTCAGGGCAGTGAGGTGTCAGGGCAGTGAGGTGTGTGTGTGTGTCAGGGCAGTGAGGTGTCAGGGCAGTGTGTGTCAGGGCAGTGTGTGTCAGGGCAGTGAGGTGTGTGTGTGTCGGGGCAGTGAGGTGTGTGTGTGTCGGGGCAGTGAGGTGTCAGGGCAGTGTGTGTCAGGGCAGTGAGGTGTCAGGGCAGTGAGGTGTGTGTGTGTGTTGGGGCAGTGAGGTGTGTGTGTGTCGGGGCAGTGAGGTGTCAGGGCAGTGTGTGTCAGGGCAGTGAGGTGTCAGGGCAGTGAGGTGTGTGTGTGTCAGGGCAGTGAGGTGTCAGGGCAGTGTGTGTCAGGGCAGTGAGGTGTCAGGGCAGTGAGGTGTGTGTGTGTCAGGGCAGTGAAGTGTGTGTGTGTCGGGGCAGTGAGGTGTGTGTGTGTCGGGGCAGTGAGGTGTCAGGGCAGTGAGGTGTGTGTGTCGGGGCAGTGAGGTGTCAGGGCAGTGAGGTGTGTGTGTCGGGGCAGTGAGGTGTCGGGGCAGTGAGTGTCAGGGCAGTGAGGTGTCAGGGCAGTGAGGTGTGTGTGTGTGTCAGGGCAGTGAGGTGTCAGGGCAATGTGCGTCAGGGCAGTGAGGTGTGTATGTGTGTCAGGGCAGCGAGGTGTGTCAGGGCAGTGAGGTGTGTGTCAGGGCAGTAAGGTGTGTGTGTCAGGGCAGTGAGGTGTGTGTCAGGGCAGTGAGGTGTGTGTGTCAGGGCAGTGAGGTGTGTCAGGGCAGTAAGGTGTGTGTCAGGGCAGTGAGGTGTGTGTGTCAGTGCAGTGAGTTACACCTGTCCTTTACCTGGAAGATCATTCCATCCAGAAGACGTCCCTCAAGCATCATCATCAGCTTCTCAAAGGGCCGCACCTTGTCCTCCGCGATGTTGAACTTGCCGGGGGCATGTCGCACTGAGGCCACCATGCTGCACAACCATTGTCTCACTCACTGCTCATACACTGCCTCAAAACTACAATTGTACAAAGAAGGAAACCGCTATGGCAAACTGAATACTATCCCTGATACATGCCTGGGAGATTTTGTGTATGTTCTGTGCGCTTGTGAGTGTAAAGATATTTTGAGTGTAAATTCGTGTGCAAGTACGCTTAATGCATAAAAGTAGAGAGAGAGATAGACACGTTTTCTGTGCGTATGTATGTATATGCATGTGTGTGTGTGTGTGTGTGTGTGTGTGTGTGTGTGTGTATGCGTGCATGTGGGTGTGTGTGTGTGTGTGTGTATGTATGGGTGTGTGTGTGTGTAGGGATCAGGGGTGGGTGGGTGGAGGAGAGTGTGTGTGTGTGTGTGTGAGTGATTGAGTGAGTGAGTGAGTGTGTATATGTGTGTGTGTGTGTGTGTGTGTGTGTGTGTGTGTGTGTGTGTGTGTGTGTGTGTGTGTGTGCTGGGTATAAGAGAAAAAAACAACAACACACAAGTACAGATGGTACCTGAAGGCAAAAGAAGTGAGAGGAGACAGTCATGAAGACCACAATGAAAATAGAGAAGAGTCACACACACACACACACACTCACACACAACACACACACACACACACACACACACACACACACACACACACACACACACACACACACACACACACACACTCAGAACAAGAAAGAGGAAAACAGAAACACAAAGCTGACAAAAACAGGTGGCCCAGTGTCTTACCGTTTGTAGAGGGTCCAGTGATCCAGGAAGTTGGCGTGGTGATCAATGATGTGATCCAGGGTGATTAACACACCCAGCAATCCCCCCAGGTGCTCAAACACAGTCTGCAACCAGCACTGTTCTCATCAGTACTATCCCTGATCAGTGCTGTATCGGACCAATACTATCTCTGATCAATACTATCCCTGATCAACATTCATTTATCCCCTGACCAATATTATACTCTGATCAATATTATCCCGGTCAATATCATCCCTATTCAATATCATCTCTGCTCAATGCTAACCCCAGTTAATACTATATCTGACCAATACTGTCTCTGATCAACATTATCGATGATAACACTATATCTGATACTGTCTCGATCAATATTATCTGATCAATATTATCCCTGATCAATACTACCTCTGATCAGTACTATTCTGATCAATACTATTTCTTATCAATACCACCACTGGTAATAGTGTGACCTAACATGGTGAACACATCTTCACTACCACAGATCGGCATCTAATGACTTCAGCTACTACTACTACTACCACTACTGCTATCAATGAATGGCATCTGTAATGTGCATTTCTCTAAAGTTAGGTTCAGTGCCCTGGCAATCACCCCTTCGCACACTGCCGCACCTGAAAATCACTAACCAAACCCAACTACACAGACACACACCCATGAACAGAAAACAGCTCTTTCGTATCACTGGAACAATCTGTCTACAAAAGTGCCGCAGCTGTTTTGGATATCTAGTATGCATGAACACACAGACATACACACATTTACACACACATAACCAAACACACACACCTACTAAACACACACCCCTACTAAACTCACACACACACACACACACACACACACAAGTTAGCAAACACCACAGACACACAAACAGTTACACACACTTAAGCAAACACACACACACACCTACTTAACATAAACAGACACACACAAGTAAGCAAATAACAACTCATATTTATATACACACACATGAGTCTCACATGACTCAGTCACCCACATCAAAGCTTTAAAACCCAAAGGCAGAAAAGAAGGGAAGGAGTGGTGACACACTGACCTGGAAGTGGACATCAGTGACGTCAATCAGCTTCACCGCCCCCCTGAAACAGGAACACAGCACACACATCAGTGTCACACTGACACACAGGGCAACGATGTTCATTTCTCTGTGTGTATGTTGTTCACTTGGTGTGTGTGTGTGTGTGTGTGTGTGTGTGTGTGTGTGTGTTTGTGTGCGCATGCGTGCGTGCGTGCATGCATGCGTGTGTGTGTGTGTGAGTGCGCATGAGTGTATGTATGTGTGTGTGTGTGTGTGTGTGTGCTGCTGTGTGCACGTGTGTTGTGGCTGTGTGTGTTGTTACTGTTGTTGTTGTGTGTGATAGTGTGTGTGTCTGTGTCAGTATGTGTATACGTTTTATTTTGACAACCAAAAATCATTATATATCAATTCATTTATAGACCCAAATCATCAAAACACACCAAAACAGATGACAGACACATTACCAAAGAAAAGTGCCCATCACACATTAGCCTCAACCAGTGAACACACACTACGCACACACACGCACGCACACACACGCGCACACACACACTTGTGAACACACATGTACACACACACGTGCATATACGCACACACACACACTCACACATGCACACACTGACACAGTTTCACACACACACACACACACACACATACTCGCTGCAATCTCACCTGGCCGAGGTGTGGAGACAGGACAGTTGTTGTACCACGTTCTTCACCACTTCGTACGTCCGTGACACAAAGCATGACAACTCCTGAAGTCCACCAACAGCAAAGATTATTACATCCTCCGCATTCTAAACTCATAAAAATGATAATATACCATTTTTATGCTACATACAGCAAACATGAAAATGCTCATACACTTTCACTGTCATAGACTGATGGGACACAATTAAAGAAAAAAAAGTATGTATACATGTTTGCATTCACAGAACATTGCCAGAATAGTCTTATCACATCACCTAACATGAGTAAGTAATAGATTGCATACCTCCACAGATAAGTCATGATAGATCCATGAACATGTGACATGCTAGTGCTAGTGAATATGAGAAGAAGAAAAAAAGAAAGAGAGAATGACTGAATAAAAGAGAAAATGTCTTTGCGTTCTTCAATGAAATCTGCTATCAAGAAAGTCAGTTTTGAAAAGATGACACATACTGTATACAAAACCACATCATTTTCATCTTGACAATGACAAGTAGCATACCATTCAGCTTTACAACTAAATTTCCTTGTCTCACTCCAAGCTCTTTTCGCAGTGACTGAACAATCCCATAAAAAATGACACTGGCTGTAGTGATCTGTGTGTGTGCATTATATAGTTTGTGTTTGACTTAAAGATCAAAGACATGTACATAAAAAAGGACTAAAATGAATGTGTGAGAGGGGGGCTGTCTATGTGTGTCTGTGTGTGTGTCTGTGAGTGTCTGTTTCTGCACATGCTTTATTCCATATCCATGACAAGAGACAACCACATTCAAGTGCATATGATTACTGATCTACTCATGCAGACACATTCTACAAGTCATACTCAGGCTGACATACACCAACAAATATAAGCTACACCTTTCTCTGGATATGTCATCTTACACTGTGAGTTACAGCCCCCCACCCACATCATATCCTGGTCCACATCCACACAAAGAACATCTGTACTGAGGGGGTAGAGAGGCAAGAAGAAAGGAACAGATCAAGGAGCAGGAAAGAAAAGCCGTGAAGTAAAAAAAAAAAGAAAAAAAGAAAAAAAAAAAAGATTACCTGCAAGGTGGGAAACATCCTGCCCATCTGTACCTGTGCATCACCCTCCTCCAGTCCACTCTCTGGCTCTGTGCACACACACACACACACACACACACACACAAACACACACACATATCAAAGAATTGCAGTAAGATCATTACACCTAAAGAAAGTGTAAGCATACATGATTCCATCTGATAAACTCTAAGTCCAAGATTCAATCCTCCTAAAACTAGTTAAAGGCACAAGAGAGAGAGAGAGAGAGAGTATGTGTTTGTCTGTGTGTTTGTATGTCTGAGGGTGTGAGTGTCTGTATGTGTGTCTGTGAATGTGTCTCTGTTTGCGTGTACAGTTCATTTAGATCCCTCCTTTTCTTGCACACCCCTAACTCCCCCATTGCCCACCCAACTCCCCTCCCCCCCACACACACTCTGACCATAAAGTTCCCACCTACCCCCTTCGCCGTAGAACAGCAGCGCTGGATAGAACTTGGTTTCTGCCTCATGTTTAAGAGCGTCCATTTCACAGCACAGGGCGGCCAGCACAGTCAGGATCTTGTTGAGGATCTTGTTGTCTGTGTGAATCAACTGCAGCAGGGTTGTCTGCTCATATGGCAGCACCTGGACAAATTAAACACACACACACACACACACACACACACACACACACATCTGATTATTTGAGGTTTGAACATTTATTAAAAGCATAAAACCCACAAACATTTTATGCACACACTTGTATCCAGCCTTGGTTAAGTCAGTGTCAAGGAGTGGCTTTTTGTTGCTGTTGTTGTTGTTGTTTTATTTTGTTTCTGCTGTGCAATTCATGTTTTTGTTTTAATGTTTGTGTGCCTTCTGTAGTAGAAGATAGAAGATTGAAGAGGTTGTGTTTCCATCATCATATAATAATAATGATAATTTCCTTGTGTTAAGTGTTCTGAGTAGATTTGATTCACATGAACGGACTGGAAGACTAGTCAAGGTACTACCTAAAACTTTATCTTTGACTGTCAAAGATTGCAAGGCTTGAGTCTTAGGTCTTGAATCTCCCCCTCCATCTCTCTCTCTCTCTCACAATGACACACATGCAGTGACACACAAACACACACATTTACACACATCACAAAGTCAAACACACACACACACACACACACACACACACACCTGCAGGGCAATAGGATCCAGGGTCATGTCCCAGGAGTCTCCAATGGAATCATCCAGAGCATCTTCAATCTCCTTCAGCTGTGTGGCGTAGTCCTCCAGAAAGATGCCATACTTCTTCAGCTGCAGCTCTCCCACAATTTCTGATCCACAACAGCACACAAATTACAATGACAGTATACATGAAACACTGCTTTAATTTTATAGATATATTCATAAGAATATCTATTAGTTAATACAAATAAACAGGATAATGTCAACGTCAAGCTATCAATGAATGACACAGAAAATTTACTTGTATCACATTATGTAATGAAAATAAATGAATCACAGTAATTGACTTGATACATCTAATAATCTCTCTCTATATATCCATATGCATACCAGTCAGCCTGACAAGAGATGTGACCAAGAGAATTAGAAGCAACAACAAACTGACTACAAAAAGCAGACGTGACAGAATGGTCTTATTATGTTTGTTTCATTTTGCATATTTGTTATTTTTCTTGATTAAACTGCCACAGCACACAAGCATACACAAACACACTTGTAATACCATGCACATAAACACACGGTATCAGTATCAGTAGCTCAAGGAGGCGTCACTGCGTTTGGACAAATCCATATACGCTACACCACATCTGCTACGCAGATGCCTGACCAGCAGAGTAACCCAACATGCTCAGAAACACACAGAAAACAGATACATAATAGTGGTAGACAGTTAAATCAGATGTGTGTGTGTGTTTGTGTGTGTGTGTGTGTGTGTGTTTAATGTGTGGGTCTGTGTCTGTGTGCATGTGATTGTCCTTTGAGTCTGACACAGTGATGCTATCAATTGGTAATACAATGCCAAATATCCTGTACCCGTTGCATGCCCTTTTCTCCACTGTTGATAGGACTAATTCCCTTTCAACTTCCATGTATTCATCATTTCAGGGCACTAAAAAGGAAACATTTGGTTGGGTAACATGAGAGCCTAGATCTTTTCGGAGAATCCATGAGCTAAATTACAACAAAAACTTACTGAGAGAACCATCGTCAAACTTGTCGAACTCCCAGTCTGTGGGAGTTGCCCCAGTGGTTGCAGCCATGTTTCAGTCGTCTGCTATTAACTTGGCTCCAAAACTTCGCAGATCAAATACAAGTGGTGAAATTCATTGTTTTTCTTTTGAATGAAAACAGTGCATAAAATTAAAGTACGCGCACGTTTAACGCGTGTCAGGAAATACAGACTGTGACAGTGTGAGAATAATAAAAGACAAACTCGAAGGCGTTTTTGTTGAAGCGGAAGCTGGCGGAAGTGTGTACGGTCACATGAACGAGGTCACATGCCACTCACACACACACACACACACACACACACATTGAAAAATTACAGTCTGAAAGAATACTAGTTCTGTCTTTTGTGAATATTCACACAGAGAAAAAAGTGTGTATGTGTACACATCATATATATATATATATGTTTGTTTGTTTGTCGGTTGGTTTTTTTTAATAAATAAAACAGAGTTGAAAACAAACTCCTATTTTGTTACACAAAAAAATAAATACATAAAATAACGAAGTAGCTAGGCGTCGATCCTCGATCGGCTTCAGTCGCGGAGATCCCGACGAAAGTGTCATTGAACGACATCCGGGTAATTGTTACATACGATAATATTGGCGGGAATTCGTCGGTAATTAATATATATATATATATATATATATATATATATATATATATATATAGTGGAAGTTCGTTGGTAATTTGGTTAGTGTATGTGAACGATGGTAAAATGTGTGTGCACGTCTGTGATTGCATGTGTATCGATCTGTCGGATAGTGAAATGTACTGGCGTCAAAATGAGAAAGAAAATCTGCACGCGCATTCCAACAAAACATGGACCTACTGCATGTAAGTAAAGCGGACGAATCTTCAGTACCAGAATCAGCTACAGATCCCTGACGTATACCAGCTGCACCCATGTAGTGTATTGCCACATCATCAACTGACGTAATCACAGCAAGATGCAAAAACAACACTGCTGTCAAAATGCAACGAAACTTGAATTTATCTTTAATGACAAAGGTGTGTGGAGCTTCTTGGCTTTTGCTACTACTATTATTATGAGCATTTACGTCCAATTTTTGAAAATAAGCCCTACAGGCGTTTACAAAAAGAAAAAAACAAACACAGGTAAATACCAAAAAAAGAAAAATTGAACACAAAATACATAACATTAAACTACCCCCCCCCCCCCCACCACCACACACACACACACACACACACACACACACACACACACACAAACACAACACACACAAACACCTCGCACAGAAACGCACTCCATAGTACACAATCAAAAATACAACCTACAAATTCTGAAACTCTCAAACTCACTCACTCACTGACAGTCATTTTAGTTCATACTGGAAAGGGATGAGCTGTTGAGGATTATTCAGGAGGGGAAAAGGTGGGTCTTCAGACTGTGTTTGAAAGTCTTGGTATGAAAAACTGCGTTGGCCATACGTTTTGGTTTGAACAGGGGGGGATCCTTAGCAGGCGGGTGTCAGGAGAAGAGCAGAGTTGGCATGAGGGTATGTTAGGATGAATGAGATCAGAAAGATACTGTGGACCAGTAGCCTCAATGGACTTGCAACAAAAAGAGACGATTTGTAAATAATTCATTTCTTTATTCAGTTTCTTCCAGAGAAACAATCACTTTTTCATTCAATCATTGAATCCAACAACACTCTTGATCAAGGACAGGGCACAGGAAGGGGCAGACAATCAGCAGCAGACAGTCAATGATTTGTGTCAGTTCCGTCACACAATGCAGTCAGTGCTACACTACCCCCTCCATCCCTGTGCCCACAACCACGGGTAAAGGGGAGATCAGTCATCGCCAATAGTCTTGGGAGTGGCCGGGGACAGGTTTGAGAGGGATGGGGGGTGGGGGGGGATGGAAGAGAGTAGGGGATGGTAGGGTGGGGTGGGGGTGGGGGTGGGGGGTTCGGGGGATAAAAGGATTATATGGTTGTTGAAGTTGTTCCTTACGCTTTAATCAATTGGTTCCGTTGTAAATCCAGACTGGTCTATATACTAATATGTCAAGTCATATGCAAACAGGGTTCCATCAGGAAAGACAGGTGTAATTCATAGCATTCCCTCCACTAGCACTCATGAACTATTCTTCAAAAGGACAGTTGGTTTCCCCATCTCTTTCAGTTATCATCTTGACTCAGGTCAACACAAAACAGACGTCGACCAAATGAGTTTGACGTCTGTATCTGTGTGTGTCTCTGTGTGTATGTCAGAATGTGTGTGTGTGTGTGTGTGTGTGTGTGTGTGTGTGAGTGTGTGTGTGAGTGTGAGTGAGAGAGAGAGAGAGAGAGAGAGAACTCAAAACGTTTTTTTATTCAAGGATTAATATTTTAGGCATAGCCTATTCTTCCAATCTGTCCTTGCTAATCTACATCTATTGGAGAGAGAGAGAGAGAGAGAGAGAGAGAGAGAGAGAGAGAGAGAGAGAGAGAGAGAGAGAGAGAGAAATAGAGATCAAGAGAGGGCGGGAGAGAAAGAGAGAGGGACTGAGAAAGTGTGTGTGTGTGTGTGTGTGTGTGTGTGTGTGTGTGAAATTAATGCAACTAAAATAAAATTAGAACATGTTAGCGGTTCAAGAACATGAAACTATTTATATGGGACAAAACTATCAGAGACTCACAAGAGAACAACGAAGTTGATGATGCCCCAAAAGAATTCTGGGACAACTGAGAGTCGCCATGGTGAACGAGACTCTATAGCACTTGTCCTGATCAAAAGAACAATTGAAATAAAATCATTTGTCAGTCAATAACATACAAGTCAATATTTAACAGTACTGATTTAAATTCACTAGGATAAAAAAAATGTTATGAACTGTCGATTGATCAATAGAAAACACACTTTTTTCTTCACCATATCTGAATCTGTTGTTTTTGTCATCAGTTGCAGCATTATAGATGAAATAACAGCTTTTAATGCATGAAACATATACTTAGTCACAGCAATAAATAGACAGGAAAAGAGAGTGCGGACCAAAGAGCTGTTACCCACTAATATCACATCAGATCCTTAACTAAAAACATTTCAGTTGAGAGGGGAGGGGGTTAAATCCTAGAAATCATTACAGCAGACAAAAAACATGACAAATAGAAACCACATATTCTGTTGAGATAGTTGCTGACTTATCCGGGCCATTTGTCTGACATGTTGCTGCTGATTTTTCTCACCCAAACACTGATGTTTATAATGGTGTCAATAACTTCAACTTACCGCCTGACACGTAGGACACAGTGTTGGATTGTTGACTTATAGTAAAGAGTGGTAACTCTCTCCATTACACAAGGTACACAACTTCAAGTCAGTGATGCTCACGCTACCGATTCAGCTAGCACACAGGTAAATAAAAGGTACATTGGAACAAACCCCGATCAGACACTTCCTCAAAAAAGGAAGCGCCGGGCCTGTCCTTATACCGATCATTTGACATGTGTACACAGCAGCAAAGACAGAAGAAATGTGCAAACACAAATTAGCTTTTATTCAAGACTGGCATAGCCTCTTTAATCCTGAACAAGCCACACAGAACACATGGACAATACACAACAAACAATGGACTGTTTACTGTTTGATAATGCAATTTTGTTAGCAGACGGAATTACAGGGGAAATCACTCTCTTTTACTGAAAGTTCATTGGTCAAAAATTTAGGACGAAGTTCAACCAAAACAAAAAATGGCTGGAGTGCGTGTTTCGCGTCTGAAGTTTGCAACTAGTTTCTTTGCAAGATGGAGTGTGACGGGAAATGGTTGCATGCTTCCTAGGTGTTACAGCAGCGCCAAATCACGAGAACCTCAGGCACTAGAAGATGAATTTCGTTTGAAGTATCTGGACGGGGACAGAAAAGGTGACCTTTTTCACAAAACGGATGTCCTGTTTTCCGTCGCAGTATAAGTATAACCAGAATTGGTTCGGCGACGTACAGATCCAGATCCAGTCCTGCTTCATCACTCTCGGTTTCATTTCTCATCCTCACTGTTACTCTTCATTTCTGTCGGTCTGTTTCACCCTGTCCCTCTGTTTCTGTTTCTATCTCCCTCTCTGTCTGTCTGTCTGTCTCTTCCCCTGTCGCCCCCATCCCTTTTTCTCTGCCCTCTGTCTATGTTTCTCTCCTGGTCTCCATCTATTCCCCCACTCCCCTCTCTCTAAGGTTCGTTCGTTCTCATTCTTACTCTCCCTCTCCCTCCTAAGTCGATCTCCCCCTCTTAAGTTAAACATCACAAGTTTTATTTGTTTTTTTTAAAGAGAATTTTGACGGGCGCAATAGCTGAGTGCCAAGGTGGGAAGAAGAAGAAGAAGAAGAGTGGTTAAAAAGCGATGGACTTTCAATCTGAGGGTCCCCGAATCACAGTAATTACGCCTGATGGGTAAAGTGTGGAGATTTTTCCGATCTCCCAGGTCAACATATGTGCAGACCTGCAAGTGCCTGAACCCCCTTTCGTGTGATGCGCACGCAGAAGATCAAATATGCACGTTAAAGATCCTATAACCTATGTCAGTGTTCGGTGGGTTATGGAGACACGAAAATACCCAGCATGCATGAACCACGAAAGAGTCATCGGCAAGTAAATGTTGGTCGTGTAACAGAAGGAAGAAGATCGAAGAAGAAATTGCACAGCGCAGATAATTACAATCTCACATGACTGTACAAATCTGATAACACCAGACAACACAGCTCTGATTGCATATAGTGCATACCTGACAGCACAGATCAGACTGTGATAACTATTCTTCACAAAGCAGACCACACAAGTCTGACATTGTGACAGTACAAAACAAATATAATGGTTACAGTACAAAGCTAGCTGATTGTCAAATCAGACAATATAAGATTGACAGTACAAGTGTGACAGTACAAACATGACAAATGTTACAAGTCTGACAGCACATGCATAACAGTACAAGTGTGACAATCTAAGTGTGACTACAAATGTAGCAGTGTATTTAACATTTTTTATGTGACAGTAGTGTACAGGCAAAACCAGTACAAATGTGACATTTCAAGAATAACAGTTGTGTAACAGTACAAATAGCGGTACAAGTGAGACAGTACATGCATAACAATACACTTGTAACAATACAAATGTACCAGTACAGGTGTGACAGTAATGAGGACAATCATAACATTAACTGTTCCAATGTAACAAGCATTACAAACATTACAGTACACATGTGACTGCACAACCACAAGCATAACAACTCAAATATACAGGATATAATTTGCAAATGTAATAGTACAAATGTGACAGTACAGGTGTAACAGTACAAATGTCAAAGTACAAGTGTGAGGATCTACAAACATGACAGTATCATTGTAACAGTAGAGATCTGCCAGGCTTTCTTACATTCCTCCTTCACACACGAGCTTTGAATAATGATACAAGATACAACTTTAATTGTCCATAAAACAAGGAAAAGTGTCTTTCACCATGGACTCAGAGTAGCAGCACAGTGACAAAATATCTCAGTTGAGACAATGTGTAATCGTGTATTATGGATTTTCTGTTAAGTAATGTAATAGATGGCCCTTTGTTTTCTTTTGAGCTATGTACATGTACATTCACCTCTCACAAGGGTATGATATTAATTTGTTTCTGTGTGATGTCTATAATTTTGCTCTCTAAAAAATATATTGATATTTGGTTACATTTTCTTGATACAACATTTACATGTACAGAATTTCCCCATTATTAAAGCTGAGTTTTCATCTGTTTCCTTGTTTTTGTCAGTACAAAAACATGCGATGTCAACAATTTCTAAGTATTCATCGGAAAGGATTTTATGTTGAGAAATGAACTTTACTGTAGCGTACTTCTCATCCAGTCCTGACAATGCCACTGAAAGTTAACTGTGTTTGTTTAATGTGGATGTGTTGTAATGTTCTGAAAGTTAAGTGTGTTCTGTTACATCTTGCAGGTGTTGTGCTATTTTCTATGCGCAGATTCCGGTACATGAATTCAATGGGCAGAAACTTCATGCAGATGGTACAGTTCCTCTGTGTATGTGTGTGTGTGTGTGTGTGTGTGTGTGTGTGTGTGTGTGTGTGTGTGTGTATGTGCATGTGCACGTGCAGGTTTGTGTGTGTATGTGTGTGTGTGTATGTCTGTGCATGTGTGTGTGTGTGTGTTTGTGCGTGTGTTTCTGTTTTTTGTTCTTTTATATTTTTTTTATACTTAATTCGATTATATTGGGGAAAAGGGGTCAGGTAGGAGCTGAGAAATATATATATATATATATATATATATATATATATATATATATCTGTGTGTGTGTGTTAACCAGACTTATATATGCATGCATCTGTGCAAAGAAGTAGGAAAATGAAATAATCAGATATATATATATAGTTAAAGAAGACAAGGTCGTTCAGTGATAGGAAGTTTTGGATTTGTTTATATTGTGAACAATTTGAAGAAATTGACCTGAATATCTTCTTGTTTTCAGACAGTGTGTAATGTGTGATATTCTTAGTAAGGAATCGAATAATGTGTTTTTTCCCATGATCAGTAGTTGCTATAATGATGTGTGTGTGTGTGTCTTTGTGGTGTGTATATTATGTTAATGTGGAGTTGAAACTTGAACCGTTTCACAACTTTTTTCCCCCACCACAATCAATAGTAGAACTTGACAGTGACACATAATGAAGCATTCTGATGCAGAGTGTTATTGGGGTCTGTTCCAGTTTCTGGAAGGGGTCCATCAGGTGAGGTTTGACAATGCTGTTCGCTGTGTGGTTGTGTGCAGCGATGTGCCAGGTGTTTTCTGTGCTGGTAAGCCTCTTAAACCTGTGTTGTGTGTGTGTGTGTGTGTGTGTGTGTGTGTGTGTGTGTGTGAGTCTGTGTATGTGTATGTGAGTGTGTGTGTCTGTGTGCCAGTGTGTGTGTATGTGTGTTTGTGTGTGTGCATGTGTGTGTAAGTGGGTATGTGTGTGTTTGTGTATGCATGTGTTTGTGTGCGTGTGTGTATTGTGTGTGTGTGTGTGTGTGTGAGAGTGTAGTTGTGTACAGACAGTTATATTCTTTAATCTGATTAAATGATTTAAGTACTGACTACTGTTGAACCTAGTAGACAACAAATAAACTGATTGTGCACATTCCCTATCATTACATTTGTTAAACTGAGAGGAGAAATGAAAAGATTAGATTGAAATTTTTTTCTCGCTGTTTCTCAGTACCCTGCAGACTGACAAAATCAGATACATAGTGAACATTACACTGCTGCAGTTGGTCTGTGTTTGTCCATCACAGAGATCCTTGAGGTTACAGGGCACAGTGTCATCTCGGATGTATATTGGATTTTATGCCTAAAGTTATTGATGATTAATTGGGTATGAATTTGCACAGTCCACCCATTGTTTCATTCACACAATATGTACAATATTTGTTTTGGACTTTCAGTACACTGTGTCTTCAACAAGATGGACAAATCCATATATACGCTACACCATATCTGCCAGGCAGACAGATGCCTGACCAGCAGCATAACCCAGTGTGCTTAGTCCGGCCTTTTGTGCATGATTTATGTATATTTTATACCTCTCAATGTGGATTTCATCTGCAGAATTTTGCCACTGGACAACACTCTCGTTGGGTTTTTCTTTCAGTGTGCTAGGTGCGTGCTGCACACAGGACTTCTGTTTATTTTATCATCCAAATGACCAGCTCAGTGTGACCACAGTGGTGTATGGTGTGTGATTGTCCTGACTCTCTTGAAAAACAAACAAACAAACTGTGACAGATGCTGTTTTAGTTCACACAACCCTGTGATGTCACCATGTCAGTTTCCAATGAAGCGGACATCCAGGTAATGTAGTTTTGTGGCGAAATGCAAATTAATGTCTGACCATGCAACGTAAGATTTCTCATCACACCAGTTGGAAAATGTGTGCATTTACAATGGTAAACATCGTCGTTGAATGGGTATTTTCTGGTGTTTTTTTTTTTAATTCTTTGGCGTAGCTATCAAGACACATTCACTGCTATCTGTCTAGGTGAGACACAGGGTATCCATTCACTGCTGTCTGTCTAGGTGAGACACAGAGTACCCATTCACTGCTGTCTAGGTGAGACACAGGGTATCCATTCACTGCTGTCTGTCTAGGTGAGACACAGAGTACCCATTCACAGCTGTCTGTCTAGGTGAGACACAGGGTACCCATTCACTGCTGTCTGTCTAGGTGAGACACAGGCTATCCATTCACTGCTGTCTGTCTAGGTGAGACACAGAGTACCCATTCACTGATGTCTAGGTGAGACACAGGGTATCCATTCACTGCTGTCTGTCTAGGTGAGACACAGAGTACCCATTCACAGCTGTCTGTCTAGGTGAGACACAGAGTACCCATTCACTGCTGTCTAGGTGAGACACAGAGTACCCATTCACTGCTGTCTAGGTGAGACACAGAGTACCCATTCACAGCTGTCTGTCTAGGTGAGATACAGAGTACCCATTCACTGCTGTCTGTCTAGGTGAGACCGGGTACACATTCACTGCTGTCTAGGTGAGACACAGGATATCCATTCACTGCTGTCTGTCTAGGTGACACAGAGTACCCATTCACAGCTGCCTGTCTAGGTGAGACACAGAGTACCCATTCACAGCTGTCTGTCTAGATGAGACAAAGGGTACCCATTCACTGCTGTCTGTCTAGGTGAGACACAGAGTACCCATTCATTGCTGTCTGTCTAGGTGAGACACAGGGTATCCATTCACTGCTGTCTGTCTAGGTGAGACACAGGTTACTCATTCACTGCTGTCTAGGTGAGACACAGTGTACCCATTCACTGCTGCCTGTCTCCCAACAGGCGCTGACCTGAAAGAGCGGGCGGAGATGAGCAATGAGGAGGTGGCTGCCTTTGTTCAGAATCTTCGCTTCATCATGTCGGAGTTAGCTGCTCTCCCCATGCCCACCATCGCTGCCATAGATGGCGCTGCTCTGGGTGGCGGTCTGGAGATGGCGCTGGCCTGTGACTTGAGGATCGCTGGTGAGTGTGGGGTGAGGATGTGGTGTCGCTTTATCAAGGGTTTTTAATGAGTTCTGAGTTACATGCGATCACATGTTTCGGCTGTCTGTTTGTGTGCGTGTGTGTGTGTGTATGTGTGTTTGTGTTGGGGTGTGTCTGTGGTAAACTTAAACATTGGTGTTTTTACAGCAACCACAGATGATAGAGAAAGCAAACCAGGCAGGATGGTTGATATTGATAAAATCTATCTGGCCATCACAGTTATGAATCTGCCATGCATTTGCTAAATTCATACACATGTGCACACACACACGCCTCACACTCACACGTGTGTACACAATATCTGTGGTTTCAGTCATGTTTGATTATTCATGAAGGCATTGTGCATTATAACATTTTGTTTTGTTGTTTTAAATGTTGTGTGTGTTGTTTCCAGCATCAAACGCCAAAATAGGTCAGATTGAGACATCCAGGGGACTGTTACCAGGGGCTGGTGAGTGAACAGTCAGCTGTGTCCTCTTGTCACTCTGTCTGTCTGTGTTTGTGTCTGTCTGCATTGTTCTGTTAACCCTTTCAGTTTCTGTCTGTGTGTGTGTCCATCTGGATTGCTTTATTAACCCTTGCAGTGTCTCTCTGTGTGTCTGTCTGGATTGCTGTATTAACTCTTTCAGTTTCTGTCTCTCTGTGTGTCTCCATTTGGATTGCTTTATTAACCCTTCCAATGTCTCTCTGTGTGGCTGTCTGGATTGCTCTATTAACCCTTTCAGTTTCTGTCTCTCTGTGTGTCTCCATTTGGATTGCTTTGTTAACCCTTTCAGTGTGTCTCTCTGTGTGTCTGTCTGGATTGCTCTATTAACCTTCTCATCAGTGGCAGGTTTTAGCTTTGTGGCAGTAAACTTCAAATGATCTGACACCTCAAAATGACAGTAGATCTTTTGCGGACATTGTATGACCTGTCAGTGTTTACAACTGTTGTTCAAAGTAAATATTCTGAGGATCAAAATCACTGAATGCATCTTGGGACAGTTTAAAAAAAATTTGCAGAGAAGTCAAGTATTACTTTACAGCTATGCTAATAAGCAAGAGTAAATACTGAAAATGCTTGAATGGTCAAATTTTCAACAGTAAAGTAGCGCAGAATATTGTCAGGAGTTATGTCCCTGCCATTGTTCTTGAGACTTGTTTAAAAGGTTGAACAAATCATTTGATTAATCAGAAATCGATGCTGGGGCGTAGACACTAAGTTATGCTTGGTGGGACAGAGCAGTATAGGAGTGCAAAGCAGAATTAGTTAATGTTGACATAAAAAGAAATGTGCAAACTGAAGATCCCATGGTACATGTGTCTTGGAGAGACACACAGCCATCCCTAGAAATGAAGTTGATGCCTAACCAGTGGGGCAGAAATGATCACTTGTGAATGTTAAGACCATTTGTGGAAAGGAAATGACAGGAGTTGGATCCCTAGAAGACAGGCAAACAACATAATGCCAGGTCTTTGAGATTCAAGGTTGTCAATGTTCCCTCCTTCATAGGTGTTGACTTTGTATCTGGTGTGAGTTTGTTTGTCTCCAAGTTTCCACTGATGTTTATTTTCATTGTTTGAAAGTCTCCCCCACATCTGTGTGTCTGTCTTGGGGACGCCAGGGGCTCTTTCCAGTTCCAGTTTAAATTGTACCCCCACCTTCCGCAAATTCTGTTTTTGACATTTTCTCTTCTCTCTCTTGTCTCGTCCTTTCTTATATATGCCTTGCTGCTCCAGTCACCTGTTGTTGTTTTTTTCTAGGAAGCCTTGAATATTCTTTGTCTTTTTCTGGAATCAATAGCTATGCATTCTGTACTGTTTTCTTCTTTTTCACCTTAGACATGTGAACTGCCGTCTGGCATTCTTTGGTTTTGAATGCCTGCTATCGTATCTGATTTTGTACATTAAATGCATTTATGTTTATGTTCAAATTCCCCCCCCCCTTTTTTATTTTTTTTATCTTGTGGTGAAAAATGGACAGAATGGTCAATGGCAGAGGTGTGTCCTAGGTTTATGTGCATTGATGTGACTGTACTTGTAGCTAATATTCTTTTCCAGTTTTTAGTATATCTTTTTCATGTTCTATGGCATCAGTATTGACGGTGTGTTCAGGTTTGATGTGTCCCTGTGTGATTAGCTGTGCTGTAAGCATCAGTGATGATGATACTAATAATACAAATGTGTAATACTGATAACACCAGTGTCTGTGTGTGTGGACCAGGCACAACTAATACAAAGGTATAATACTGTAAACACCAGTGTCTGTGTGTGTGGACCAGGGACAGATAATACAAATGTGTAATACTGATAACACCAGTGTCTGTGTGTGTGGACCAGGGACAAATAATACAAATGTGTAATACTGTAAACACCAGTGTCTGTGTGTGTGGACCAGGGACAGATAATACAAATGTGTAATACTGGAAACACCAGTGTCTGTGTGTGTGGACCAGGGACAAATAATACAAATGTGTAATACTGTAAACACCAGTGTCTGTGTGTGTGGACCAGGGACAGATAATACAAATGTGTAATACTGTAAACACCAGTGTCTGTGTGTGTGGACCAGGGACAGATAATACAAATGTATAATGCTGACAAAACCTGTGTCTGTGTGTGGACCATGGACAGATAATACTAATATGCATTATCCTGACAACACCGGTGTTTGTGTGTGTGGACCAGGGGGCAGCCAGCGCCTGCCCCGAACCATCGGTGTGGCCAAAGCCAAGGAGCTCATCTTCACCAGCCGTGTGGTTGATGGGGACAAGGCAGAGGAGATGGGGTTGGTGAACCACTCCGTGCCGCAGAACTCGGATGGCAACGCTGCTTTCCTCCGCTCACTGGACCTGGCCGACGAGATTCTGCCGCAGGTGGGCAGAGGGAAGATGGGCCGGATGAGGATGGTGTGGGTGGGGAGAAGGGGAGTGAGAGGGATGGTCAGCTGTGAGGAGGGAATGAGAGGAATTCTAATTACATCAAAATTTCAATTTGTAGTAGTGTCAGCTACTCAGACCTGAAACCAATGAAGGGGCAGGGGTGACTGTGTGTTATCTCCATGCCCTGGCAGCTGAGTGTTGCCCTCACTGTCCCACTACAGGTGCCTTTTCCAGTCCTGGGATACCTAAAAATGATCATGATTATGCACAAACACAACATCAAATTGCTAACATTTGTTTCTTAATTATCATTTTAACATCCACTGTGCATATTACTATAGTTGCCTCTTCCTGTACTGGGGTACCTAAAAACGAGCTAATGCATTGATATGATATCATATCGCTGGCACTATTTTGTTAATTCTCATTTAGTTGCTCACTGTGCATGTCTTGAAATGATTTTATAGCGTGCATGTATGTTCAGTCACTTAATGGTTCAGACAGCTTTAGATCTGGTCAGTTAGATTTTGTTTTAATGAATCAGTGGTTGGAGAATTGGAATTTGAAGGACTTGTGCAAAAACAGAACTGAATTTATTTCATAAGAGAATGATAGTTTTATGTTTGTAATCCTGTGGCTGACTGTGTGGCTGGCAGGGCTATAGTACAAGCCACAAAGTTATTGATAACACTGACTGTGTGATTTCAGGGCCCCGTTGCACTGAGGATGGCAAAAATGGCTATCAACCATGGGACTGAGGTCAGTGCCTTGATGTGGACATTCCTCTGTCATCAGCACTGTGTGTCTGTGTGTGTGTGTGTGTGTGTGTGTGTGTGTGTGTGTGTTTTATTACTGTACATATCCTCTGTTTTTAACTTCGCCTTAACACAGATTCTCAGGGAGAGCATGTGAATTTAGTTTTAGACTTCACCCCACCAGTGTTGGGGGAAAAAAAAGAGAAAAAAGAAAAGCAGCATTATATTTCTGTCTGACTGGTATTGTCAGTGTCTGGATGGATATTGTCCCCTTTTCTCCAACCCCTACACCCACCACCACACTTCCACAGGACCTTTATTGGTGGTTTGAGTCCCAGTCTGTTACTGTGACCAGACAAACAAGACCCTTTCTGCTGCATGAGTCCTTAGTGTGATAGACAAGACTCCCTATGCTGCATGAGTTTTTAACTTTGATAAGACAAACAAGACCCTCTATGTTGCATGAGTCTTTTACTTTGATAAACAAGCCCCTCTAAGCTGCATGAGTCTTTTACCTTGATAAACAAGCCCATCTGTGCTGTATGAGTCTTTTACTTTGATAAACAAGACCCTCCATGCTGCATGAGTCTTTTACCTTGATAAACAAGCTGATCTGTGCTGCTTGAGTCTTTTACTTTGATAAACTAGACCCTTTATGCTGCATGAGTCTTTTACTTTGATAAACAAGACTTTCTATGCTGCGTGAGTCTTTTACTTTGATAAAGAAGACCCTCTGTGCTGCGTGAGTCTTTTACTTTGATAAACAAGCCTCTCCATGCTGCATTAGTCCTTTACTTTGTTTCATAAGACAGAGAAGACCTTCTATGCTGCATGAGTCTTTTACTGTGATAAGTCAAACAAGATCCTGCATGCTGCATGAGTCTTTTACTTTGATAAGGCAAACAGGACCCTCTGTGCTGCATGAGTCTTACTTTGATAAGACAGACAAGACCCTGTATGCTGCATGAGTCATACTCTGATAAGACAGACAAGACCCTGTATGCTGCACGAGTCTTACTTTGATAAGACAGACAAGACCCTGTATGCTGCACGAGTCTTACTTCGATAAGACAGACAAGACCCTGTATGCTGCACGAGTCTTACTTTGATAAGACAGACAAGACCCTGTATGCTGCATGAGTCTTACTCTGATAAGACAGACAAGACCCTGTATGCTGCACGAGTCTTACTTCGATAAGACAGTCAGTCAAGACCCTGTATGCTGCATGAGGCTTACTTTGATAAGACAGACAAAACCCTGTATGCTGCATGAGTCTTACTTTGATAAGACAGACAAGACCCTGTATGCTGCATGTGTCTTTCTTCGATAAGACAGACAAGACCCTGTATGCTGCACGAGTCTTACTTCGATAAGACAGACAAGACCCTGTATGCTGCACGAGTCTTACTTTGATAAGACAGACAAGACCCTGTATGCTGCATGAGTCTTACTCTGATAAGACAGACAAGACCCTGTATGCTGCATGAGTCTTACTCTGATAAAACAGACAAAACCCTGTATGCTGCACGAGTCTTACTCTGATAAGACAGACAAGACCCTCTGTGCTGCATGAGTCTTACTTTGATAAGACAGACAAGACCCTGTGTGCTCCATGAGCCTTACTCTGGTAAGACAGACAAGACCCTGCATGGTGCATGAGTCTTACTCTGATAAGACAGACAAGACCCTGTATGCTGCATGTGTCTTACTTTGATAAGACAGACAAGACCCTGTGTGCTGCATGAGCCTTACTCTGATAAGACAGACAAGACCCTGCATGGTGCATGAGCCTTACTCTGATAAAACAGACAAGACCCTGTATGCTGCACGAGTCTTACTCTGATAAAACAGACAAGACCCTGTATGCTGCACGAGTCTTACTTTGATAAGACAGACAAGACCCTGTGTGCTGCACGAGTCTTACTTTGATAAGACAGACAAGACCCTGTATGCTGCATGAGTCTTACTCTGATAAGACAGACAAGACCCTGTATGCTGCATGTGTCTTACTTTGATAAGACAGACAAGACCCTGTATGCTGCATGAGTCTTACTCTGATAAGACAGACAAGACCCTGTATGCTGCATGAGTCTTACTCTGATAAGACAGACAAGACCCTGTATGCTGCATGTGTCTTACTTTGATAAGACAGACAAGACCCTGTGTGCTGCATGAGCCTTACTCTGATAAGACAGACAAGACCCTGCGTGGTGCATGAGCCTTACTCTGATAAGACAGACAAGACTGTATGCTGCATGAGTCTTGCTTTGATAAGACAGACAAGACCCTGTATGCTGCACAAGTCTTACTTTGATAAGACAGACAAGACCCTGTATGCTGCACGAGTCTTACTTTGATAAGACAGACAAGACCCTGTGTGCTGCACGAGTCTTACTGTGATAAGACAAACTAGATTCTCCATGCTGCATGCACTTAATGCACTTCACCCCCAGAGACAGAAGAGTGAGAGAGTTCTCTGCGAAGATGCATTTAAGAGGGGAACAAATGGACATGTGGACAGAGAGGAAGTGGGCTGCAAGACATGTGTTTATTTTATTGTCATTGGGTTTTATGTATTATTTTGTTGATGTGGGTGAAACTGCAGTGTTTCTTCTTCTGCGTTCACTCGTATGCACACGAGTGGGCTTTTACGTGTATGACCGTTTTTACCCCGCCATGTAGGCAGCCATACTCCGTTTTCGGGGGTGTGCATGCTGGGTATGTTCTTGTTTCCATAATGCACCGAACGCTGACATGGATTACAGGATCTTTAACGTGCGTATTTGATCTTCTGCTTGCATATACACATGAAGGGGGTTCAGGCACTAGCAGGTCTGCACATCACGGGTGTTCAGTGCTGGCACTTTAGTTGGCCCTGCGAAAGTTCGTGAACCCAGGAAGTAGGGCATGGATATAAATAAATGCGGCTGACAAACAGGCCGCGCCAGCGGCACTCGCTGTACGCTTGTTCGGCGGTAAATCTGCTTTGTTTCTTTTGCGCATCATCTCCTCGGATGGATCGGAAATAACGACTAAAGAAGTGGTTTTCTAAAAAGAACACAAAATAAGCTTTCCATTGACTCCAAACACAATATGTTTTCTTACATAGCGGTTGTTGCGGCAACGGCTGAAACATAAATGAAGAAAGAGAAGAGAAGGATAAGCAGAAACATGATCGCAAAAATCGTTAAGTTTAAATCCCTCTCTAAAAAAACAGGCATTTAGCACAGTAACATCGTAAATACACACAGAACATATAGCATGCCTGCATGCAGATCAGCTTACCTTTTGAGTTGTGCGATTTTTCTTGGCAGCACAACAAACGTTTAAATGAACAAACTGTAGCATGGTGAGTGCGAGCAGCAGGGGGATGGAGAGCGGGGTGAGTGTCTGTCGGCTTATGGCACTACCGTGCCCTTCATTCCACGAGAAAGACGAAGATTTTTAAGGTAAAAAAAAAAAAAAGAAACGATGATGTTGATAAAATAATGAAATTGTGTTAATCAAATTAAACTGCACTCCAATAATACAACCAGGAATAGCAATAATTCAACTTTCTGTAATCGCTGCAGGAAATGTGTGGATGCTGTGAAAAGGTGGGAAAAGTGGGGCGGGGGCCGCGGGGCCGAGTGAAACAAAGAAGGCAGTGTCCCAGTTTGGCGCGCGGGGCCAGAAATACCGCGGCGAATGTGCCGGTCAGTTCAGAGTGCGGTGGGAAAGTCTGGCATTAAAAAATTTTTGACCCAAGACCCTAGACGCTGCTCGGCCAACTAAAGAGCCGGATTTTGTGCTCGGCTGAGCAGCCGTGACATATGTTGACCTGGGAGATTGTAAAAATCTCCACCCTTTACCCACCAGGCGCCGTCACAGTGATTTGAACCCGGGACCCTCAGATTGATAGTCCAACGCTTTAACCATTCGGCTATTGCGCCCGTCACTGCAGTGTTGAATTACTGTGACAGTTTTTCACGTGTCAGTGCGTATTTGTTTTCAGGTGGACATCAGCTCGGGAATGAAATTTGAAGAAGCATACTATGCTGGGGTAAGTGTCTGTTCTTTTCTTTTCAGTTACATGAGAAATGATGTGCGTCCATGCACAAACGTAGTCATTATATATATATATATAGAGAGAGAGAGAGAGAGAGGCACACACACACACACACACACTATGTTTAGATATGGACACAGACACTAAATTTGTAGAATTTTTATTTTTTCATTGTTTTTTGTTCCTGTTTTTTTGTTAAGGAAGGGAAAGGATCTGAAAGCACATTATGTGGATATACGTTAAGAAAGCATGCATGCATGCACGCACACACGCACACACACACACACATACACACACACACAAAAGCATACATGCACACACATGCACACTTACACACTGGCATGCACTCGCACACACTCGTGTGTGCATGCATACAAGTATGAGCACACACACTCAAAACATGCACACAAGCACACACACACACATTCAAAACATGCACATAAGCACACACACAGACACACATACACACAAACACGCAAGCATACATACACACTTATGCACTGGCATGCACAGACATATGCTCACACACACACACACACACACACACACACACACACACATATAGGTGCGCGCGCACACACACACACACATGCATGCACACACACACTGAGAACACACACACACACACACACACACACACACACACACACACACACACACACACACAGCCTAGCCAGATGATGCAGTGAAGGTGATGTGTGACTGACATGGTGTTGTGTATTCAGGTGATACCCACCAAGGACCGCATTGAAGGGCTCACCGCCTTCAGGGAAAAACGCAAACCTGTCTACAAAGGACATTAACTATTCACCTCTCATCATTCTGTATCGCCCTTCAACCTGTTTATCTAGAGCTGCTTTTATCTGTTCAGTAATCTACTGGAGGGTGTATTCAGTGATTATCTGGGATGTGTATGTTTCTGCTTAAAATATACACAGGTGCAGGTTTTTATTAGTACAGCTGTTCACAAGGTATCCAGAGGCCATATTTGTCATAGCTTTTGTGAACTGGCTTTCACTTTCAGAGAAATACTCATCATGTGTGTGGAACTGGAACTAACCAGCTGTCACAGTTTATATTTTTGCTATTTTTGGTTTGATTGATCTATGTTGAGTTGTTCCTGACACATTACTATAGCAAGACAACACACAGAAAGCATTCTGAGGGGAATCTAGTGTCACAGTGCGTCAAGCAGCAGTCTGTAGTACTGTCTCGATCACCACAAAGGCGACTCAGGAGAGCAGACTCTGCACCTGATCAGTGGGTTCAACAGTGCCTGTTCTGGATCGCTGTACACAGGACTTCAGCTTGTACCCCCAGCCGCTGCTGACGACAAGTGTGTGAACCTCCCTGATTGAGAACCTCTTCACACAGTGGAGACCGTCAGTTTTCACTACAAGCATGCCCTCCCTCCCCCCTCCCCCTCCCCTCCACCCTCTTGCCCCATTGTGAATCTGCCAACACTCAGGATCTGAATACTACTTCAACATTCATGGAAACTGAGAGGGGGGGTAGGGGTTTGGGGGGGGGGGGGGGGGGGGAGAGCATTTGAGAGCCACAATATCTGAGGTGTACTGTTTGATCACTGATGATGATATTTCCTTGGTTTGAGGTTGGTTGATAAGCCATTCTTGACACCTGCATGCCAGTCCTGTTATGAAGTGAGGAGAGACATGACAGGTCATACAAATAGTATCATGTGCACCATGCATTCAGCACATGTAAAAGAACCCACTGCAACAAAAGGGTTGTCCCTGGCAAAATTCTGTAGAAAAATTGACTTTGATATTAAAGACAAATGCTCTTGCAGACAGAGAAAAAAGCAACAAAAAAAGCATGGTGCCATACTGTGGTGGTGTGCTCTTCCTGGGAAATGCAGCCCACTCTTTCACACAGAGAAATCTGTTGTGACAAAATGTTATACAACACAACACAACACAGCGCAACGCAGTACAACGCAATACAACACAATGCAATGCAGTACAAAAGTGCAATGCAATTCAATACAATACAATATGATACAATACAATACAGTACAATACAATACCATACAATGTGTTTTCTCCACAGAGCAGAGTTTCTGTTTCTGGTAATTTCCTGCAAAGAGTTGCAAAACATGTCATGCTTAGATCGTTTGTATTTCATTTGTTTGTTTTTTGTGGGGTTTTTTCAATATGCACATCAAGACTGCAACACCAGTTTACTGCTCTTTTTTTTTTTTTTTTTTAACTGATCAATAATTTTGAGAAAATTTGTTTTCTGTTTTCACTGTCTGTGCAGTGTTGAAAAGTGACCAAAGATACTGTTTTCTGCTGTCTTGTTTTCCTGTGATGCTGTAATTTTATGCACTGAATATGCTGTGTATGTTATTACTATTTTATGTTGGTGGAAGATGATGATGTAGTTGATTTGTTTGCCTTTCATTTGTCTCATTGCCTGTCTCTGTTGGTTTTTGTCTTTGTGTCTTTCTTTGTCTGAGAGAGAGAGAGAGAGAGTGTGTGTGGATGATTGTGCAACTCACTGCCTTCTCTCCCCTCACTCTGTGTGTCTCTGTCCACCTCATTGTAAGTGCGTTTTATGTCGGACCAAAAGAACATGAATGTATTACTGAGTTATCCCAACAATGTTTTATTTGTAAGCAAGATTATCAATGTATTTGCCATGATATTACACAGCTGACTTTCAAATTCGATTGTGTAGGGTTCATCTGAAAATCATCAGGAAATAATTATATATATATATATATATCCCAGTACATTCTTGGGACTTGTGAAGAAATGACTGACTTTATGAATAATAAAACACTTCCATAAGCACAGACTTCATTGAGTGAATTTGTGATCGGTGTGTTTTTGTTTACTTGTTTGTTTTTGATAACATGTGTGAATGTGTGTATGAATTGTGTTGGTATAGGAGTATTAATGAATGTTCATGTAACATCTTTTCGTTTTGAAGTGGAAATGACTGTGTGACTGAACAAGAGTGTATGTGTGCATGCATGGGAGAATTTATTTGAATATTGATTGATTTATTGACAGTTTGGCAATTAAACAATTTTCCCATTTATTACACCTTGTTTCAGTATTGAGACATGCACCTCACTAAAGCAACTCTTGGATCCCGGCAGCAAACTTTCAATTATTACAGAAAATCAGTCACTCCCACCCATGTGTGTGTGTGCGTGTGTGTGTGTGTGCTGCTTGAAATGTACTGTATGTCTGCCTTCCTTTCACCAACACTCTCCCATACTAATATGTGACATTTGTGTGCTGCATAAAATGAACTGATGATGATGATGATGGAGTGGTGGCCTAGAGGTAACGTGTTCGCCTAGGAAGCGAAAGAATCTGAGCGCACTGGTTCGGATAACGGCACAGTTGCCAGTATTTTCTCCTCCTCCACTAGACCTTGAGTGGTGGTCTGGACGCTAGTCATTCGGATGAGATGATAAACTGAGGTCCTATGTACACCATGCACTCAGCACATGTAAAAAACCCATGGCAACAAAAGGGTTGTCCCTGGCGAAATTCTGTAGAAAAATCCACTTCGGTAGGAAAACATATTTGAAAAAAACTGCATGATGGAAAAAATACCAAAAAATGAGTGGCGCTCGCAGTGTAGCAACGCCCTCTCCCTGGGGAGAGCAGCCGGAATTTCACACAGAGAAATTTGTTGTGATAAAAGTTAGTAATACAATACAATGCAATGTATGTACTTATATAGTGCCTGTCTATGGTCGGAGACAAAACTCTGAGCGCTTTGCACAAGAGGCTGCCCACCTGTGTCATTCAATCGGGTTTTCTTCTTTTCCTCCGCCATGTAGGCAGCCATACTCCGTTTTCGGGGAAGTGGGCGGGGGGTGGGGGGGATGCAAGCTGGGTATGTTGTTTCCATAACCCACCGAACACACATGGATTAGAGGATCTTTAACGTGAATATTTGATCCTCTGCTTGCGTATAGACACAAAGGGTGTTTAGGCACTAGCAGGTCTGCACGTACGTTGATCTGGGAGATCGAAAAAATCTCCACCCTTTACCCACCTGGCACCGTTACCGAGATTCGAACCTGGGACCCTCAGATTGAAAGTCCAGCGCTGTAACCACTCGGCTGTTGCATCCGTCACTGTATCTCTGCCTTTCTTTCACCAACACACCCTATAATAACCTGTGACAGTAAAGCATGTGGCCTGAGTGTGCTCCCACAGACGACCTCCAAACACTGGGAAAGCCTGGACAGGGAAGGGGGAGGCTCGACCCAGCCTGTCACCTCACGCTCTCCCCATGGAGAACAGAGAGAGGACAGCCTGGTTGTATACACACCTGGTCAGTGTGTGGTCTGCATGGAAGGTAAGCTGGAACCATTCCCTGCTGTTAAAAGCCTTCACCTTGTGGTGTGATACGTCGCTTTCATGTGGTCTGAAAAGACGTTAATATTAAACTGGCTCTCTCTCTCTCTCTCTCTCTCTCTCTCTATATATATATATATATATGTACATAATATAAGACAGCTACTTTCGATTTCTCCACCTGAGTGGAGTAGTTTGCATAGTGAGGCTGGAATTACACCCCTGCTGGAGTCTGCACTTGAAGGTCACGGAATGTGTTTTTTTAAAAACAATTGTAGGGGGGCAAGGTGGGAGGAGGGGGCAATTTTAACTGTTGTGACAGTAAGTACGTGCAAATAACCGGTCTGCTTTCACCCCCCACATCTCCTCCACTCAGTACAACCGGAGTTAAAAACAAACAGAAAAGTAACGGTACAGTAATTCAGTGTCTGCTCCACATGTCAGCAAGCAGCTTGGCGAGTCACGGACACGGCATCCGTGACAGCAGTTCATGTGCAGTGCTAAACTCCGGACTCGGAAAGAGAATGGGAAGGTGTTCAGGCAATGCTCATTTCTGGAACTCTCTGATGTTCATGGTGTTATGACCATTCCATCTTTTTAAGTATATGTATCTGGGTATCCGTGTGATAATGATGGTTATGAGAACAACAAGAATAAATAGCAGTAGAGCTTTCTAGAGCGCTTAGCCAATAGTACTGGAACCCGCAACTCATTGAACCCTTTGCCGGAGCATTGCTTTGGCCTAAAATTTCATTGCGTTAAAACGGTTAATATTCACATTCCTACTTATGCATATATGCACAAACGCAGAGACAGGGAACTAATTTCTACGGTATTTCGGGATGTGTCCAGAGGTAATTTGGACGAAAACCAGCATATTTTCTGCGTTTTTATCCGCATCAGCCTGCACACGCACGCACACACATCTGTTTCACACAGATAATCAGTTGTAGGAGAATAGGGGCAGTGTGTGTGTGTGTGGTGTGTGTGTGTGTGTGTGTGTGACTGCCGACATGTCAGATTGTCACTTGCTTTTTCCCAAATCAAAAGGGTTGCTATCATGATGAGCTTTGCACAGCTTAGGTTTACATGACGTAATTTCTTTTTGTGATGTCATTTCTATTAAGGCGTCATATTTTGTTTGTGTGCGTGTGCGTGAAACTTTAGCCAATTTAATTTTCTCTAGAAATGCATTGTGTGTCAATACCAAATGTGTATTAGAATATAATGAAAGAAAAAATTTTTTTAGTCATGCCATTGATTAGTTGTAAGTCTCCCTCCCGGATTATAAGCCGGATTTTATTGCGTCTTTTCTCTCTCGGTGTCTCGGCCTGGCCCATTGGTCATTTCCTTCTTACACCCCTCACGCCCCCTCTGCCTGCCTGCTTCAGTGTGTGTGTGTGTGTGTGTGTGTGTGTTTAATATCCTGTACACCCTGTCTGTCTGCCGGTGTACTCGTCTGTGTCTGTATGCTCGAATATCTCAGTTTACCTCTGTCCCTCTCTTTTTGTATGTCTGTTTCCCCCTTTCCCCATTGCCTGTTGCTTCACCGTGACAGAATTCCGCTTCAATCCCAGTTTTAGCGGCCATTGGCTGTTTGAACTTTCTGTACGGGCATTCATACGTTACTGGGAACATGGGAATAAAGGATGGAGGGGAGGGAGGGAGAGAGAAAGGGGAGCGAATGTAGCAATAGTTACAGTGTGTGTGTGTGTGTGTGTGTTTAATCTCCTGTGTATATACTGGTCTGTGTCTGTCTGCCCGAATATCTCACTTTCCTCTGTCCCTCTCTTTTCGTCTCTTGTCTTTGTTTCCGCCCCCTCGCCCTCCTCACCTCCCCGGGCCGCGACCCCCCTTGTCCCCCTCTCCCCTCCCTCCTTCTCTTTCTGTTACAAGTGTTCATGGATCGTACGACCGTAACTCAGTACGGAAACAAATTGAGCCGTTTCTTGTCACCATGTGGTCTTGCACCATCAGACTAATTTTTTTCCCGTCACTTTGGAGGCTTAGGGAATAAATTCTTGTGTTTGTTTATCAGTCAGTCACCGTTTGCCACCCACTATCCTCTCTTCCCCTCTCATTCCCCCTCCCACCCCTTGTTATGTCTGTCTCGGTTGTGTCCCTTCCTTCTTACCTCCCTTGCCCCTTTCCCTTCCCAGTGTGTCCATTGCCTGTTGCTTCACCGTGACAGAACTCAGCTTCAATTCCAGTTTTAGCGGCCATTGGCTGTATGAACTTTCTGTACGGGCCTTCATATTTTACTGGGAACATGGGAATAAAGGATGGAGGGGAGGGAGAGAGAGAGAGGGGAGCGTATGTAGCAATGACTTAACGAGAGAGCAGTCAATCTCCAGCCCACTCCCTGCAGCCAGGGTGGTTTTCTCTGGGAGCGATAGTTCAAGTGAATGTCGTACTAAATCACTGCAGCCAGGGTGTTTTTCTCTGGGAGCGATAGTTCAAGTGAATGTCGTACTAAATCACTGCAGCCAGGGTGGTTTTCTCTGGGAGCGATAGTTCAAGTGAATGTCGTACTAAATCACTGCAGCCAGGGTGTTTTTCTCTGGGAGCGATAGTTCAAGTGAATGTCGTACTAAACCTTCCTCTGTTGGAAAGATGTGATCATATAATCGATAAAAGTTATCTACACGCACAGTAAAATTTGTTTCAGTTTGAAATGTTTGTGGAGGACTGAGGAAGGGGACGGGGTCATGATAATAATGTGCTTGCATGCACGTTTCCTTGTGTGTTTGTAAGTCATTCGGATGATAAGATAAACCGAGTTCCCGTGTGCAGCATGCATTTAGCGAACGTAAAAAAAGAACCCACGGCAACAAAACAGTTGTCACTGGCAAAAATCTGTAGAAAAATCCACTTCGATAGGAAAACAAATGAAATTGCAGGCAGAAAAAATGGGTGGCGCTGTCAGTGCAGCGACGCGCTCTCCCTGGGGAGAGCAGCTCGAATTTCACACAGAGAAATTTGTTGTGACAAAAATACAAATACAAATAGAAATGAACGGAGGTCCCTTGTGCGACAGGCAGTTACCGCACGCAAAGGAACTCAGGGCAACAAGAGAGTTGACCCTGGCAGAACTGTGTAAAGTGGCTGTGTGGGTCCGTTGTGATCTGTTGATGGTGTGTGTGGTGTGTGTGTGTGTGTGTGTGACTGCCGACATGTCAGATTGTCACTTGCTTTTTCCCAAATCAAATGGTTTGCTATCATGATGAGCTTTGCACAGCTTAGGTTTACATGACGTAATTTTTGTTGATGTCATTTCTATTATGACGTCATATTTTGTTGTGTGACATCATTTCCCTTTTCATTAAAAAAACAACAAACTTGTTGTCATTCGTTTTTTACTCACTAAGTGAGTCTATGTAATAACTTGGTGTGTGTGTGTGTGCGTGAAACTTTAACCAATTTAATTTTCTCTAGAAATGCATTGTGTGTCAATACCAAATGTGTATTAGAATATAATGGAAGAAAAAAAAATCTTTAGTCATGCCATTGATTAGTTGTAAGTCTCCCTCCCGGATTATAAGCCGGATTTTATTGCGTCTTTTCTCTCTCTGGTTTTCACTCGGTGTCTCGGCCTGGCCCATTGGTCTTTCTGCTGGTGTACTCGTCTGTGTCTTTCTGCTCGAATATCTCACTTTCCTCTGTCCCTCTTTTTTCAGTCAGTTTTCCTTTCTGTCCACACATGCTTGGACATGAACTGTCCCTTCTCCTCGAATGTCCACTGTACTCCGACCTCACACATGTACGTGGGACAGATTCTCGATCACGGCACTCGGAACACTGTACACACAACACCGATGTCTTTGAGGTCGCTGAGAATTCCAGTGTGTGTATCCTGTGCGCATGCACTTGAGTTGAAACACTACATAATTCTGCTGTGTCCATTGTATTAACACAGGATTCAGTGATGGCTGGTTAACGTTTTTCCTGTTCCTAGTATAAAACACAAGTTTATAACAACGTCACACGATCTAAACTTATGACGACAGTAAAACATAACGTAAAACAAATCACAGACGCAGATGAAATGCTTCAAAGCTATTATAAACAGAATGAGTGTGTAAATTCTGAAACACGTTTTGTTTTTTTCAAATAGTTTTTGCATCATGCCCTGAGCTGACGTCCTTCCAGTAACTTCCTGATTTCCTGTGACCTTTGGACAATGTGCTTTTTGTATCTCGTCAGTGCTGCGCCTTCTGACTGTGCTGAGTGCCTTTCTCCTCGCCTTCATGGCTATCAGGAACATTAATTTGTCAACAAGAATGAACATGGGGGGTTGTTATTGAACAGTGTTTACTGAGACCTATTTATTTGGCCCCCAACCTTTCCCCACTGCCTTCACCCCTGTCCCATACGTTTATGTGACAGTCCTCTTTTCTGTAGTAGGTGGTGGTTTTCACTTGGAAGATGGGCCCTCTTTGTATCTGTATCTTGCTCTATGTCTACATGTTTGTCAGTCTGTCTGCCTATCTGTCAGTCAGTCAGTCTCTCTCTGTCTCTATTTCTCTCTCTCTCTCTCCGTGAGTATTTTTTTCCACTCCTTTCCCCACTTTCCTTTCCCCAAACCCTCTCAGTCTTTCTGCCTTTGTTGTATCTTTTTATGCCATCCCGGAAATGGATCCGCCATGTGTGTGTGGCTCACTGCCCATGGTACCTGACATACAGCAGTCCGGCACGCGAATCTGTTCTCTGTTATCGGTCGGTTGGTTTTTCACTCTCTCTCTGTGGGTATATCTGTATCTGTTCTGTGTCGTTTTTCTTGGTGATACCTCGGGTGTGGTTTAGTCTTTGCTGTCCACAGTGGTTGGTGAACAATGGGTCCCACGTCACGTTGCAATCCATCTTCTGCTGCTTCCTTCAGAAAACAAACCAACACGTGCTACAGTTTTCTACTGTTGGCGAAGGGAGCTTCTTGTTTGCTAATCACATGGTATGCAAACACACACACACACACACACACACACACACACACACACATTATGTATGTGTATATATATATATATATATATGTATGTATGTATGTATATATATATATATATATATATATATATATATATATATATGTGTGTGTGTGTGTGTGTGTGTGTGTGTGTGGATTTCCCCCCCTCTTTTTCATTCATCGTTCTTCCGTCCTCCATTCTTTCAGGCATCGCAGAGTTCTCTGTTTATTTATGTTTGAACTGTGATTGTTCCACCGTTATAAAATACCACTTCGCACGCATTCAGTGCTTACGTCAGTTTTGAAAGTAAATAAAGGGATGAAAATTTTAATAGCAAATGTGAAAGAAAGAAAGAAACACGGCTTGCGTAATTTTCTGAATAAATCATTTAAATAAATGAATGAACGAATCCAATCAGGAAATGAGGAATGAAGAAAGAAGAGCTGGCGTTATTGTGGAAACAGATACATTGATTAATGAATGAAAGAAATAATGCACAAAGAAAGAAGAGCATTACAAATGATTGAATTTATAAATAAAATACAGATAAGAAAGAAAACAAAAAGAAAACGAATTCAAATATAAAGTGAAAGGGAGAAGAGAGCATTGGGGTGTGTTGGCACACTGGCTGTGTGCAGAGCTATTGGCCAGTGCTCAGCTTTCATCACAGATATACATGAGCTGACTGTTTGGGCCAACAGCAACGTGAGATCTGTATGACCAGTCGTTTCTCTACTGCTAAGGGAAGTCATTTATGAAATTGATAAGAGGCAAGATTGCTCTGGCTCTTTGTGCTGCAGCCTTGGGAACCATCCCATTGCTGACTGTCCCAAAACCCTCTTGGACGAGAAAGTGAGGATGTACCTTGGGCAAGACTTTCAACACCATGATTAAATTCTAGTCCAGATAGTCTGGACAGCAGTTGCCTTTTCTGCTGTTCTTGTAGTCACAGTCGGACACAACTGACTATATCATACATACTATTAACTATATAAATATATATATATATATATATATATATATATATATATATTGTCGGAACGCGGGACTGTCAGATACATTATCGTGGGGTGGGACTGGAATGGTGACAGTCTGTTGGACTGAATGTGAGCATCATTAAAAAGAAAGGGATATATATATATATATATATATATATATTATAGTATGTATGATATAGTCATCTGTGTCAGACTGTGACTACAAGAACAGCAGAAAAGTGTGTGTGTGTGTGTGTGTGTGTGTGTGTGTGTGTGTGTGTGTGTGTGTACGGTCTGAAGGGAAGGCAGCGTTAATGATTATGACAGTGATAATAATAATGGATACTTTTATAGCACACTCTCCAGAAATCTGCTCTAGGTGCTTTGCAAAACAGACGATTTATATAAGAGTCATTACATCAACATTAAATATACGAGACACCAAAATGTGACTAACAAACTTTTCACACACATGAGCACAGTGCGTAAATACACATTGTATTGTATTACTCTTTTTTGTCACAACAGATTTCTCTGTGTGAAAATCGGGCTGCCCCCCCCCCCCCCACCCCCCCGGGAGAGCGCGTCGCTATACTTAGAGCACCACCTCTTTTTTTTTTTTTTTTTCCTGCGAGTATTTTTATTTATTTTTCCTATCGAAGTGGATTTTTCTACAGAATTTTGCCAGGGACAGCCCTTTTGTTGCCTTAAAATTTTTTATATATATATACGTTCGCTAAGTGCATGCTGCACACGGGACCTCGGTTTATCGTCTCATCCGAATGACTAGCGTCCAGACCACCACTCAAGGTGCAGTGGAGGGGGAGAAAATGCTGCACACGGGACCTCGGTTTATCGTCTCATCCGAATGACTAGCGTCCAGACCACCACTCAAGGTGTAATGGAGGGGGAGAAAATACTGGCGAATTCGAACCAGTACGCTCATATTCTCTTGCTTCCTAGGCGGACGCATTATCTCTAGGCTATACACATGTAAATACCAGCCCCCCTCCACACTTACACACGCACGCACGCACTCTCTCCCTCTCTTTCTCTCTCTCTGTCACACACACACACACACACACACGCACGCACGCACGCACGCACGCACGCACGCACGCACACACACACACACACACACACACACACACACACACGCAGGCACACACGCACGCACGCAAATATACGAACACACACAAACACACGCACACATATGTGCACACACTCGTCCACAGACATGCACATGTATACACATACATATGTATACACAAGTCGTCAAGCACACCACATGCGCAACAGTACACACCGTTTGAATGGACCTTTTACATCATTGTTGTCTTTTTTATTTTTATTTTATTATATATTTTATTTATTTATTTATCTATTTTATTTTCATTATTATTATTATTATCATTATTTAGTTATTTATTTACTTTTCAATTATAATATTATTAATTTATTTATTTATATATATATATTTTTTTCTTCTCAAGGCCTGACAATGCGCGTTGGGTTACGCTGCTGGTCAGGCATCTGCTTAGGCAGATGTGGTGTAGCGTATATGGATTTGTCCGAACGCAGTGACGCCTCTTTGAGCTACTGAAACTGAAACTGAACTGATGCACCTGCCATTTCGAAACTCAGCGCTGAGGGAAGAGGTGAGATTTGAAGCCAGAGTGGAAAGAGGTCAGGGAGTCCACGTTGGAGGTTATCAGGGAGTCTGTTCCACGTCTTTTTGGTCGCTGGTTTTATTTCCGAAGTGACGTATCCTATAAAAGTCGAGCATCAGAAGAAGAGCGGAAGTGACGAGACGAAGTGTAGATATGGAGGAGGTGAGAAAGGCACTGTGGGCCAGACCCACTGACTGCAGAAAATGTCAGAGAGAAAGGTTTGTACTCTGTCGGCTCCCTCATTTCCTGAACACCTGCATGTCCAAAGCCGTACATCTATCAGTGTCAGTTTTGAATCACGATGTTGACCAATGCCTCACGGCTCTCTATTCCATCATAATGTGTGTGTTTTTTTATTTGTTTTTTGTTTTTTTGTTGTTGGGTTTTTTAAATATAATTTTTATGGGAGCTTCATAGAGTCAGTCAGAATTCTGGTGTGTTGGATGCCAGCCACTGGACAGCGTGTGTCACAGCTTCAACTTCCATTGTCAGGCTTGAAGTTGTGACTGTGTACACTTCCCATTTTCATAGAGGTTGTGACTGTGTACACTTCCGATTTTCATAGAGGTTGTGACTGTGTACACTTCCCATTGTCACAAAGGTTGTGACTTTGTTTACCATTGTCATAAAGGTTGTGACTGTGTACACTTCCCATTGTCATAAAGGTTGTGACTTTGTTTCCCATTGTCATAAAGGTTGTGACAGTGTACACTTCCCATTGTCATAGAGGTTGTGACTTTGTACACTTCCCATTGTCATAGAGGTTGTGAGTGTGTACACTTCCCATTGTCATAGAGGTTGTGACTGTGTACACTTCCCATTGTCATAGAGGTTGTGACTTTGCTTACCATTGTCATGGAGGTTTTGACTGTGTACACCTACCATTGTCATGGAGGTTGTGACTGTGTACACTTACCATTGTCATAGAGGTTGTGACTGTGTACGCTTACCATTGTCATAGAGGTTGTGACTTTGCTTACCATTGTCATAGAGGTTGTGACTTTGCTTACCATTGTCATAGAGGTTGTGACTGTGTACACTTACCATTGTCATGGAGGTTGTGACTGTGTACGCTTACCATTGTCATAGAGGTTGTGACAGTGTACGCTTACCATTGTCACAGAGGTTATGACTGTGTACGCTTACCATTGTCATAGAGGTTGTGACTTTGCTTACCATTGTCATAGAGGTTGTGACTTTGCTTACCATTGTCATAGAGGTTGTGACTGTGTACACTTACCATTGTCATAGAGGTTGTGACTTTGCTTACCATTGTCATAGAGGTTGTGACTGTACACTTACCATTGTCATAGAGGTTATGATTTTGTACACTCCCCGTTGTCATAGAGGTTATGACTTTGTACGCTTACCATTGTCATAGAGGTTGTGACAGTGTACGCTTACCATTGTCACAGAGGTTGTGACTATATCCGTTTCCCATTTCAGGCTAGATGTTTTGATTCTGTCAGCTTATTCATACAAACGCACACG
Source organism: Babylonia areolata (assembly GCF_041734735.1). Classification (NCBI taxonomy): domain Eukaryota; kingdom Metazoa; phylum Mollusca; class Gastropoda; order Neogastropoda; family Buccinidae; genus Babylonia; species Babylonia areolata. The sequence goes on from NC_134883.1 coordinate 16,461,722, forward strand.
CCCCGCATACAACGATTCCATGACCCCGACCCCCCGACACACACACAGAGGAGACAGCGGGTGATGGGTGATGTGAAGACGAGACGTGTGTTGGTGATACCGGAGATTAGAAAAGAGAGATAAACCACTTGCAGAAATTGCTGAAGCCAGGCAGCCTGCGCCGCGACACGCATTCATTATTCATGAGCTGCCTTTGCCCCGCCCAAACTAAAGGAAAGCGCGGCATTGAGTCACAGCGGAGAGAAGAAGCAATGTCGTCAACAATGGAAAAAAAGAAAAAAGACAACAGCGCCTGGTGTGCAGCCCCTAACTGCAGCCATTCAGACAGGAGATCATGCAGCTCTTCTAAATCTGGCGTTCTGCTTCCCGAGAGAAGAACTAAACATCAAGGAGCAGAATGTATTAACTTATGTGTCAGGGTACATTGCAAAAAAAAAATACAGGGCAAAGTTTGTAAGGAGTGCAACAGGCTCCTAACAGGATCTCTGCAAGGGACAGAGAAAGAAATCTTTCCGAAGGAAAAACAGTTTGTAGACCAGGGATTTGTTATTCCAAGCACATTTCTTGTATCCAAGGTGGAAAAACTGGAAGCAACATTTAAGAAATCTGCCGAACAGTTACTGAACATGGACAGATGTCGGGCAAGACTGGTGCTTCGAATGGAGAAGGATTTTGATGACCGTGACCTAACATGCCCTGCTGGACAATGTGATTCTATGCCTGATTTTGTCCTGCAGCTGTTTGTGACAATCCGCATTTATTTCATCCTCAAAGACAACAACATGAGATTTGCGTCAATGTCTGGGCGACAGAACAGAAAACTTTTGAAACGGACTCACCACTAGAATTTTTATGTTGTCTTCTGTTTCCATCTAGACTTCATCTCCTAGAGTGCTGTTGGAACCTGTTTTTGGAATTCATCGCTTACAGTGCCACAACAGGGTTCAGTTTTTTTCCCTGTCTGTTTAACTGATAGGGACACAAAATTACTGTCCTTTACTTCTCAGCCACGCACATGCACATGT
>NC_134883.1:16465246-16582746 GCF_041734735.1 Babylonia areolata
CTCTCTCTTCCACCCAGTCCCGGGGCACAGACATTGGCCATGGCCAATTCCTTCTCCTCCACTCCCCTGTGTGACTGAACGAACACGCCTCGCTGTGAACACTGCTCATTCCGTCTTGAGACTTGATGAGGAACATCTGATCGATTGATAGGGATACTTATATAGTGCCTATCCTAGGTCGGAGACCAAGCTCTTAGCTCTTAGCGCTTTACAAACACGGAGCACAACAGGATGCCTATACCTGGGTAGAGTCGATTGACGGCTGCCATTGGGCGCTCATCATTCGTTTCCTGTAACATCATACGTGTATGACAGTTGTTGTTGTTGTTGTTTTTATTTACCCCGCCATGTAAGCAGCCATACTCCGTTTTCCGGGGTGTGCATGCTGGGTATGTTCTTGTTTCCATAACCCACCGAACGCTGACATGGATCACAGGATCTTTAACGTGCGTATTTGATCTTCTGCGTGCGTATACACAGGAAGGAGGTTCAAGCACTGGCAGGTCTGCACATATGTTGACCTGGGAGATTGGAAAAATATCACCCCTTTACCCACCAGGCGCCACCGAGATTCGAACCCGGGACCCTCAAATTAAAAGTCCAACGCTTTAACCATTCGGCTATTGCCCCCACGCATGTTGCCAAGAAATCAAAGAATGAAGAACGAAACCACACTACAATAAAAATAGTAATTAAACAAACGAGACAAAAAAACATACAATGACATAAAAAAAACATCATGATAAACTTATTACCAAGCAATCATGGACACAAGAAAAGCATCAAATTCAGCAGAAACAAACATATGCACACACACGCGCGCGCGCGCGCGTTTGACGACAAGAAGTTATTTCAAGTTGGTTTGCTTCAGAGAGACCTCCAGAAAAATAACCCAGCACGTGATTCACATTTATTTCATATTATCAGTGTTAGCAAGGACCCATTACAGAGAGAGAGAGAGAGAGAGAGAGAGAGATCAACTCAGCACGTCACTGGGGTTTACTATAATCAGTTCAATGTGAGCATTGACCATTGCTGCTGAATTGGTGGAGAGAGTGAAGGACCTTCGTGACATGAACTCAGCACGTGATTCACGTTCATTTCAGTTTGAACACGGGCCTTTGCTTCTTGAGAGAGAGAAAGCGAACATGCTCATACAAGCGCGCTCTCTCTCTCTCTCTCCCTCCCACACACACACGTACACACACACACACACACACACACACACACACATTCTCTCTCTCTCTCTCTTTCTGTATCTGTCTCTCTGTCTCTTCCTCTTCCATTCGCACTCGCACATAATCGCGTTGGATGAAAACAAGAGAAAAGGGAGAGGACGCGAAAGAAGAGCAAAATCGGGTTAATAATGACAGCGCATACGTGCACATAGCCACACATATACGCGGATCACACGAACACACACACACACACACACACGATCAGACAGACATGAAAAGTTGGAACTCAGTACAACACGACACAACCGATGCGTTGCGTGACCACCACAACAGTTTATTTGCTTGAACAATGCACACAGCCAGTGATCGTGTCGGCCCCTCGGCCCCTACCGCTCCCCCACCCCTTCCCCGCCCACCCCGTGAAGCCACTGGACACACCTCATGGCCTCGCTGGTCCAACACACAGCCACCTCTATGTTTATCCAATGTTCACCTCTGATTTCATGTCACGCATATACTTTCAGGACAACACAGCAAGAACAACGTCTGACCTGTTTGAAAAAGACGCAGAGAACGTGTGATCCAAATGTCATCGTTGGGGGGACGGGGGTGGGGGGTTAAGGAGGGGGGGGGGGAGTGGGGGGTGTATTTACAGAGGGAGTCTTAATTGTTAAAAACTTAACAGCAATCCGAAATGGTGGTATGTGTCTGTTTATGTCACAATATTGTATGAATTCATTCGTCATCTTCAGAAAAAAACCAATGGAGAGATGCTGTTTTATTTCTGGGCGCGTTATGATTAAGTCGGTTCTCAGTATGACGTGTGAAACATTGGGTGTGGAATAGTGTTTATAAAATTTTACACAAAAGTTAATTTCACGTGCGGGATATAAAGGAAAGGCAAACGCCATTGAAGACAACGTCTACATGTGCACAGGAATGTGACAGTGAACAGCTGAGGCAAGGAACACATAGAACATCGGACCACAGCGACATGTCAGCCGAAACCAGAGAGACGCACATTATTAGGACAGATGAACACATGGCCAACCGAAACATGCTCATTACAGAGACGTGTTTTGTGAACAAACTTGAGTCTCAAAACATTTATGACTAGACCTAGGGTGGGGGGAGGGGGGCACGTAGCAGACAGAGAATCTGGTGTTATTGACAGTGGTTTAGGTACCTACATTACGTAACACTGTTTGTAACAGCCGTTACATCAAACATGACAGAAACAGACAACGCATTACAACACGACAAGCGACAATAAAATGCCTAACATAAACGACTCAGATCACAGTGTCAGGCAGCGTCAAGAATTAATCACAAAATATATGATAGATAGATAGATAGATAGATATACATGTGTGTGTGTGTGTGTGTGTGTGTGTGTGTGTGGATAGTTAGGCAGACAGGTATGTTTTCATAATGATAATGATAATAATGTGGCTATTTTGCAAACTCTTTCCCTTCTTGGAAGGAATTTTAAAACAAAATCCATAAGCATCCACAAATCTTAAGACACTGGTATCCATAAAAAAACAAAAACAAAGAAAACCTTCACCCATCAACATGTGTAAACACCCTCTTCAAGTAAAGTTGTATACAGTGCACAAGCAATCTACAGGCAACATCGAACATCCAGTGACATCCAATAACATACATTTCATGATAGTCCGTGACATCGACACACATCTGTACACATAAACGGTGATGTTTCACAAACAAAACGAAATGGGCGGATATTGCCCGTTTCACGGCTTGTCAGAAGCAAGTGGAATGTTCTGCCAACAGATTGGGCAGACTGGGATGCCCACTGGGTCTTCTCCCTGTGTGTGTGTGCGTGCGTGTGTGTGTGTGTGTGTGTGTGCGTGTGTGCAAAACGTGCCACTGAACAATCCAGTCAACAACATGGTAGAGAGGGGTCGGCCATTTCATCAGTGAAAGCAGAGGCACAGCGTTTTGACAGATCCAGCCAGTCCGTGAGATTCACCACCCAACTCCAAGGCTGATATAGATAGATAGATAGATAGATAAGACATACATACATACATACATACATACAGACAGACAGATATATAGATAGATAGATGGATAGAGGGATAGATAGATAAGACATACATACATACATACAGACAGACAGACAGATAGATAGATAGATAGATATGTTTTTAACGGTGATGGACAAATTCAAACTTGGACAAAAGTTATAACAAGATGATTTAGACACGTATTATTAACTATACCGTGTCCCCCCCCCCCCCCCCCCCCTTCCAGTGAACGTGAGTTAACACACACAAGTTCTCGTGCTGATCAGCGTGAGAGACAAAAAGTTTGAGAACAATTTCAACGTCAGTTGGCTGACTTGGTGTAGGCCAACAGATGACCCAGATCTGTCAATAATGACCCACCACTGTCATCTGAAACGGAGTCGACGTTTTCTGTTTGTGCCTTTTTCTGAAGCAGCGACAATTAACCGACTTCACTGCTCTTGCTTTTCCAACTGTAAATAAACACTCGGCATATCCTGCATCATTGCTGAACATTACACAGACATTTAGAAGGAAACTGCTGACAAAATAAAACATATGCAACATGATAATGAAAAAAGTAACACATCTTATGTACATAACACTCGGCACACACATGTGCACAATAATTATAGATAATTGCAAATATTGAAGTCAGCAAACAGTTCAACCAAAGATTAAGGTCATTCATATTTGTGAACGGAAATCCTCTGTATTTTTTAAAAAAATTTTTAGAGAAAATATACGCACACCTCGTTACCTAGAACCAAAGTCAAAGTGAAAATGATAAATCGTTTTTGAACAGTATCAGTATCAGTAGCTCAAGGAGGCGTCACTGCGTTCGGACAAATCCATACACGCTACACCACATCTGCCAAGCAAATTTTTGCAAGTTTTTGAACACACACACACACACCGATGCACGCACGCACGCGCGTATATGTGACAGCCTTCTCCCATTTTTTTTCTTTTTAATAATAGGGTAATAACAATAGAAAAAAAAACCCAACCACACACATATATATGCCAACAATGTTTTTAAAAAAAGCAGAACAAAGATGAAAAGACTTTGAAGTAGCCGCAAACAAGCCTGTATAAATGTTTGCTCTTGTATGTGAGTGTGTGTGTGTGTGTGTGTGTCGGGGCTCGTGTGCGTTTATGTGTAATTTGTTTGTGCTTTCATATCTTTGAAACTGCATGTTTGTTGTATATGTTATATGTGTGTGTGTGTGTGTGTGTGTGTGTTTTACATTTATTTGCTTATTTATTTATTATCATTACTGTCTTTTTATTTTATTCTTATTTATTTACTGTTATTCTCCTTCTTCTTATTCTTGTTGTTGTTGTTATTTCTATCATCTTTTCTCCTTTTTTAAAATTTTTTTTTAATAGATATTCATTTACTTCTTTATTTGCCAAATTATTTATTCTCTTTTTTTTTCCATTTTTCTCAAGGCCTCAAGGGGGAGAAATTACTGTGTGTGCATGCGAGTAAGTGAAAGTGTGTGCGTGCGTGTTTGCGCGTGTGTGCGCACGCGCACGTGTGTTTGTGTGTGGGTGTGTGTGTGTATGTGTGAGTGACAGTTTTGTGTGTATGTGTGTGTGAGTGACAGAGAGAGACAGACAGCAGTCCCGCCAGACCACTCGGACAGAACGCACATGACAGCAGCTGTGTACACCAGACAACAAGCGCTGGCCAAATTGGATGTGTGAACGCCAGACTGTTCGCATGTATGGATGAATATCATTGTGCGATGCTCGGGTAAACGCCGTCCACACCAAAGCGTACTTCAGTGTTCACGTGTGTATGCACACACACACACACACACACACACACAGAATAAGACAGAAAACTAATGTGCCCGCGGAACGAACCAGATGGGTCTCTAATGAAGACAGAACGAAGCCTTCTGTGTGATGACCTCCTTGTATCCTCTCCCTCCTCCCAGACAGAATATTCAATAGATGTCAGTTTACGTACGGGAGGGGGGCGGGCCACAATGTCTGGAGGGCCTGGGACGGGGGTTGGGGGTGGAGGGTAGAGGGGAGGTGTGTGTGTGTGTGTGTGTGTGTAGGGAGGGGGGGGGGGGGGGGGGGGGGGGCAGACCCTGTCCCTGGCCCCGAGGGTATGAAACAAATGACTTGGTTCAGGTCTGGGAGTAGGACCCCACTGAAGATATGTACCTGGAAGATTTTATAGCGGTGAACACATCTCTTACCAGTGAGATAACACACAGTTCATCAGAATCCTAAATATTCACTGCCGGTAAGACCCCGTATAGTTTGTAAGAACCAGTAAGATCACTTACAGCTTATCGGAACGCTAATTATTCATTGCCGGTAAGATCACACACGGTTGATAAGAACGCTCACAGAGAACCCCCTTCACTCCAGCTTCCAACCTCCACAACAAGGACTATTATGTGTATGGTTGTGATTACTGTATGTGAGGTTCATACCAATTAGCATTTTAGCATTTCATGTCTTTCGTGTATTCATTTTGACTGAGTGTGATTCTCGTGCATTGCTTGTGTAACATGCACCACACGTGAATTTCTTATTTCATTTTCATTTCATTTTATCACAACAAATTTCTCTGTGTGAAATTCGGGCTGCCCTCCCCAGGGAGAGCGCGTCGCTACACAACAGCGCCACCCATTTTTTTGTATTTTTTCCTGCGTGCAGTTTTACTTGTTTTTCCTGTTGAAGTCGATTTTTCTACAGAATTTTGCCAGGAACAACCCTTTTGTTGCCGTGGGTTCTTTTACGTGCGCTAAGTGCATGCTGCATACGGGACCTCGGTTTATCGTCTCATCCGAATGACTAGCGTCCAGACCACCACTCAAGGTCTAGTGGAGGGGGAGAAAATATCGGCGGCTGAGCCGTGATTCGAACCAGCGCGCTCAGATTCTCTCGCTTCCTAGGCGGACGCGTTACCTCTAGGCCATCACTCCTCTTATGCATTCTGTATTAAAGAACTTGGCGGTGATAGGGACAAAATATCGAAATCATGTTGCCTTTTGCTCCATCACCAGTCACGATTCATATCTGTAAGGAGTCATACGATGATAACTGTGAAGATATTGGCAATAAAACAATTTCAAAAACTGATATATAAAAAAGTCCCAGCTCTGTGTGTGTATACATACATACATACATATATATATATATATATATATATATATATATATATAATGAACAACGAAGCTTGTGGATGGGGGGCCACCTGAAGCCAGTTGCATTGCTTGGTTCTAACTTTTTGACAGTTACACGTGACTAAATGCCCTACGTTGACCGAACTACGCCATTGGTCAGTTCCATACTACACACAGTTAGAAGCGGATTACGACTATACTAGGCTCTTCCGCCGTCCGAGCAACGCAACTGGTTGTAAGTTCTACAGGTCTTCACCAGCTGTCTGGCTCAACGTCTGTTGCCCTAGTCACACCACTGACGTCAAACATCAGAACACACAGCCAGCACCCACCCCCTTCCCTCCCTCCCCCTTTCGGCTCCACCCAGCCAGTCTGCCGCACTCATCCCTCTTTTCTTCCTTCAGTTCTTCCCTCATCCCTCTTTTCTTCTGTTCTTCCCTCATCCCTCTTTTCTTCTGTTCTTCCCTCATCCCCCTTCTCTTCCTTCCCTCTTTTCTTCCTTCTGCTCTTCCTTCATCCCTCCTTTCTTCCTTACTTCCTTCCCTCATCCTTCTTTTCTTCCCTCATGCCTCTTTTCTTCCTTCTGTTGTTCCCTCATCCCTCTTTCCTTCCCTCATGCCTCTTTTCTTCCTTCTTTTCTTCCCTCATCCCTCTTTTCTTCCTGTTGTTCTTCCCTCATCCCTCTTTTCTTCTTTCATTCCTTCCCTCATCCCTCTTTTCTTCCCTCATCCATCTTTTCTTCCTGTTGTTCTTCCCTCATCCCTCTTTTCTTCTTTCATTCCTTCCCTCATCCCTCTTTTCTTCCTTCATTCCTTCCCTCATCCCTCTTTTCTTCCTGTTGTTCTTCTCTCATCCCTCTTTTCTTCCTGTTGTTCTTCCCTCATCCCTCTTTTCTTCCTTCATTCTTTCCCTCATTCCTCTTTTCTGCCTGTTGTTCTTCCCTCATTTCTTCCTTCATTCTTTCCCTCATCCCTCTTTTCTTCCTGTTGTTCTTCCCTCATCCCTCTTTTCTTCCTTCATTCTTTCCCTCAATCCTCTTTTCTGCCTGTTGTTCTTCCCTCATCCTTTTCTTCCTGCTGTTCTTCTCTCATCCCTCTTTTCTGCCTGTTGTTCTTCCCTCATCCCTCTTTTCTTCCTTCATTCTTTCCCTCATCCCTCTTTTCTTCCTGTTGTTCTTCCCTCATCCCTCTTTTCTTCCTTCATTCTTTCCCTCATTCCTCTTTTCTGCCTGTTGTTCTTCCCTCATCCTTTTCTTCCTGCTGTTCTTCTCTCATCCCTCTTTTCTTCCTGTTGTTCTTCCCTCATCCCTCTTTTCTTCCTTCATTCTTTCCCTCATTCCTCTTTTCTGCCTGTTGTTCTTCCCTCATCCTTTTCTTCCTGCTGTTCTTCCCTCATCCCTCTTTTCTTCCTGTTGTTCTTCCCTCATCCCTCTTTTCTTCCTTCTGTTTTTCCCTCATCCCTCTTTCCATCCCTCAGCCCTCTTTTCTTCCTTCATTTCTTTCCTCATCTCTCTTCCCCCATTCCTCTTTTCTTCCCTCATCCCTCTTTGTATTTCTTTTTATTACAACATATTTCTCTGTGTGAAATTCGGGCTGCTCTCCCCAGGGAGAGCGGGTCGCTACACTACAGCGCCACCCACTTTTTGTATTTTTTCCTGCGTGTAGTTTTATTTGTTTTTCCTATCAAATTGGATTTTTCTGCAGAATTTTGCCAGGAACCCTTTTGTTGCCGTGGGTTCTTTTACGTGCGCTAAGTGCATGCTGCACATGGGACCTCGGTTTATCGTCTCATCCGAATGACTAGCGTCCAGACCACCACTCAAGGTCTTGTGTGGAGGGGGAGAAAATATTGGCGGGTGAGCCGTGATTTGAACCAGCGCGCTCAGATTCTCTCGCTTCCAAGGCGGACGCGTTACCTCTAGGCCATCACTCCACATTCCTTCTCTCATCCCTCTTTTCTCCAGCTACACCATCACCGACCCTCTGTGTGTAGAGGAGGGGGTGGGGAGGGGGGGGGTAGGGGGCTTGGGGGTGGGGGTGGGGGGTCCCTGCCACCCCGTGATCACTGTAGCGGCCCTCTCCAGACAAGCTAATGATACCCTGTGCTGGAATTCCCCCAACAGATAGCGCTGGGTTTTTTTTTTTTTTTACAGTGCTTTACATTCCCCCCTCCCCCCTCCTCTCCTACCCCCACCCCTTAAATAAACTTGTTGAATCATTGTCAGAAATTCGCGTGTTTCTTCTTTGGCCATTTCAAGCGAAGACTCGGGTCATTTGGATGACGGTGAAAGGATCAACGGATGAGAATGTGTTGCTAAGGCCACATCATGATATGCATGATTATAGTGCCAGAACTTTGCTATGGTTTCCTGGAAAAGAAAAAAACAACAAAAAAACGTCTGAGCAGTACGAAGAATCAAGCAGAAATGATTAAAAAAAAGTGATATTAAATAGACGAAAAATGGACTTTAGCTAACAGAGCATATATCACTTGGAGTGAAAAGGCTTGAAGCTCTTCGAAGACAACTAACAAGAGTCCAGTTGAAGTTTCCAACAGAAAGTTCTAAACAAAGCAGAAAACAGTCTTCTGACTAAACTTGAGATCCCCTCACCTTTCCGTCCAGAGTGCTAAGGTGAGGGTGACTCTGTGTGTGTGTGTGTGTGTGTGTGTGTGTGTGTGCTGTGTTGGTGACTGAAATGAGGGTGACTGTGGATGTGTTATCTGTGTCGGTGACCGTCTTCTCTGTCTTCACGATGTTGACGTGTGACAGATTCTACTGGTGGTGGGTTCCGATCATTGGCTTGTGGCTGTGTTGGTGGGATGGCCACTTTGCTCTGAGGCACAGTGATCACGTGGCTTTGAACGGTGAAGCCTCCATGTTGAACGTGACTGATTTGCCGTTTCGATCAATGGGGCTGTAAGTCACGTGGCTGATTTGAATGGCTCGCCGTTATGATGGGTTGGGCTGTAGGTCACGTGACTGATTTGAATGGTTCGCCGTTATGATGGGTTGGGCTATAAGTCACGTGACTAATTCAAATGGTTCGCCGTTACGGTGGGTTTGGCTGTAAGTCACGTGACTGATCTGAATGGTTCGCCGTTATGATGGGTTGGGTTGCAGGTCACGTGACATTTAAACCGAATGATTCTACTCACACAGAGCAAATCTATTAGATGGGGATATTTATGCCGTTTCTTGTGCATCATCGATATATTATTGTCGATATCGCATATCTGTCATTTCACTTACATCTCTTGAACATGGGGACGTAAAATGACGTCAAAACCATAGTGAGTGATAACTATATTGTACAACAGTTGTCTTGAACTTGCACTTGTTTTTCTTGGTCACAAGCCTCCGTCATGTGTTTTCACATGTCACGCACTAAAGGTATGAAATACAAATGAATAATTATATATATATATATAAAAGAAGTTTCACGGACGATGGACAAGGAATCCACAGGCTTGCAGCTGGCGCTGAAAAGAAAAACCAAGGTGGGGTGATTCCATTGTTGTGGAACTATGGTTCCCCCTCTCCCCGCTCCCCACCCTTCACCCCACTGTGCTGGGTCACAGAGGGTGAAGTCAGAAGCAGTGACTGCTGCACGTGCTGTGCTCCATGTGACGTGTACCGGAGACCAAAGACACATGACCGTCAGGTTCACGGTGTGTGTGACGCAGCAAGTGAGGGGAAAACAGCGGGCTGGTCTGTTGCCACGTGCGTACAACTCTCGTCCCCGGCCCCTCGTCCTTTCGGATCGGTCACTGTCAGTTTTCAGTTAACGAAACACCACGATCAGTTTGTGGTGCACGTGCACACGGAGCACCTGCTGTGGCCGTTCGCCAGTCTGGTGACAAAACACAAAAGAACAAACAAACAAACAAAAAAACAACAACAAAAGAAAAGAAAAGGCAATGTGGTTGTTCCATCTTTACAGAGCTGTCGTCTTTCCAGTAGGTTCAGCCGGTGGTCACTGTGACAGGTGAGGCGGCAGATGATCAAGAGAAGCAATGAGTGCACAGTGGTGTCATCAGCGTCCTTTGGTGTCCCGTCCGTCTGGACCTGTCTTCTTTCTGTGACGGCCAGTGCCACACACTGCTGGGGACGTCACCGGGCCTACCTTTTAGGAACTGTCTTCACTCCCCTCTCTGCATGCACACACACACACACACACACACACACACACACACACACGCAGACACACACAGAGGCAGTGCTGCACCCACTGGCAGGGACACACACAAAACTAGGCCTGTCCCAGTTTTCAGGAACTCTCGTCCTTCACTGTTCTCTGATCGTTCACTGTTCTTTTCCTGCTGTCCAATTTACTTAATAAAAACAACAACAAAAACCCCCCAAAACACCCGATTAACCATCCTCCCTTGTCCAAAGTATCAGACTCTTTCGCCCTTTCCCCACGGTTCTTTCCTCAGTGAGGGGACTGGAAACAAAGGAACGTAATGTGGTGGCAGTTGCCCTCCTGTGTGACACTGATTTCAACAGAACTCATTCCTTCCTGTTGCTGTCGGACCACAGCTGGTCGTGGTGTTGAGGGTCCCTGCCCCTCATTGGGCACTCAGCACGGGGTGTGTGGCAACAGGCCGGCACGTGACCCCCGGAGGAAGTTGGGGGGCGGGGGGAGGGGGCGGGGGGGAGGTAAACCTAACGAGGACCAACACATGTATTTCTGGTGTCAGGCCCCACGTGTCTCTGGGCTGTCATTCCTCTCCTCCGAGGTTTGAACAGTGTTATGCTTCAAAACATCACCGTACAGTGACAGTGATGAGTTCCACAGGATGCGAAGGAAGGTCTTGTACAAAGTCCGGTCGTCATTTACATCTAAGGAAGGTCCTGTACAAAGTCCTGTCGTCATTTACATCTAAGGAAGGTCTTGTACAAAGTCCGGTCGTCATTTACATCTAAGGAAGGTCCTGTACAAAGTCCTGTCGTCATTTACATCTAAGGAAGGTCTTGTACAAAGTCCGGTCGTCATTTACATCTAAGGAAGGTCTTGTACAAAGTCCGGTCGTCATTTACATCTAAGGAAGGTCCTGTACAAAGTCCTGTCGTCATTTACATCTGAGGAAGGTCCTGTACAAAGTCCGGTCGTCATTTACATCTAAGGAAGGTCCTGTACAAAGTCCTGTCGTCATTTACATATCTACACGCTCTTCCTCCCCCACCCACTTCCGCTGCTTCACTCTTCACAGGAAGTTTCACAGGCGACGAAACATACCCAGAAGTGAGCGTTGCGGGGATTTAAAAAAAAAACAACAACAAAAAAACATCACTGGCCACACACCTCAGAAACTATTGTCCTTTTCCGCAAGTTCTTCAGATAGGTTGGCGGATAGCGGGGTTTGAGGTGCCGTGACTGTTGCAGAGAAAACAAAGGAAAATTTGAAGAAAAAAAAAAGTGTGCCCCCCCCCCCCCCTTCCTTTCCCAGCTTCATCTCTCAACCTTCCTTCCCACTCCAAGAAAATAATGGTGCAAGATACAACTGTGATTATCCATAAAACACGGAAAAGTGTCTGATGACAGGTGTCAGGAACTCTACCCCTTGTCTCGCCTCGTGACGAAGCAACAGACTGTGTCAGTGACCTTGGGGACCCCCCCCCCACCCCCCAGCCCCCCCAAAAAAAAAGCCCCCCCGGTGCCCTGTCCATAGTCCGAGAAACGTGTGTCCCCTGATCTTGTCCTCGATGCAGGTGATGTTGGTGATGACGAAGCAGGTCGCGTGGGCACCGTGACGGCACAAAGCAAAAGAAACAGGAGCAGTCACACCCACAGTGAGATGACTGTGACGACACAAAGCAGTCACACCCACAGTGAGATGACTGTGACGACACAAAGCAGTCACACCCACAGTGAGATGACTGTGACGGCACAAAGCAGTCACACCCACAGTGAGATGACTGTGACGACACAAAGCAGTCACACCCACAGTGAGATGACTGTGACGGCACAAAGCAGTCACACCCACAGTGAGATGACTGTGACGACACAAAGCAGTCACACCCACAGTGAGATGACTGTGACGGCACAAAGCAGTCACACCCACAGTGAGATGACTGTGACGACACAAAGCAGTCACACCCACAGTGAGATGACTGTGACGACACAAAGCAGTCACACCCACAGTGAGATGACTGTGACGGCACAAAGCAGTCACACCCACAGTGAGATGACTGTGACGGCACAAAGCAGTCACACCCACAGTGAGATGACTGTGACGACACAAAGCAGTCACACCCACAGTGAGATGACTGTGACGACACAAAGCAAAAAAAACAGGAGCAGTCACACCCCCAGTGTGATGACTGTGACGGCACAATTCACACCCACAGTATGAGTGTCTCCAGGCCGTGGGAACAGGGCCCCCCATCAGGCTGCTCCCCAGGCCCCATCAGGTGGTCTCCAAAGGCCTTGTTCCCTCCTAACAGGTGTTCTACCTTGCCCCCATCCTCCCCGCCCTAACGGGTGGTCTGACGTAACTAGTCCTCCTCATCCCCCACCAGGTGTACTGATGTGACCGTCACCCCCTACCAGGTGTACTGATGTGACCCTCACCCCCTACCAGGTGTACTGATGTGACCCTCACCCCCATTGTGACCCTCACCCCCATCCAGGTGTACTGATGTGACCCTCACCACCACTGTGACCCTCACCCCCTACCAGGTGTACTGATGTGACCATCACCCCCAGCAGGTGTACTGATGTGACCCTGACCCCCCCAGCAGGTGTACTGATGTGACCCTCACCCCCAACAGGTGTACTGATGTGACCTTCACCCCCAGCAGGTGTACTGATGTGACCCTCACCCCCCAGCAGGTGTACTGATATGACCCTGACCCCCAGCAGGTGTACTGATGTGACCCTCACCCCCAGCAGGTGTACTGATGTGATCCTCACCCCCATTGTGACTCTCACCCCCTACCAGGTGTACTGATGTGACAATCACCCCCAGCAGGTGTACTGATATGACCCTGACCCCCCAGCAGGTGTACTGATGTGACCCTTACCCCCAACAGGTGTACTGATGTGATCCTCACCCCCAACAGGTGTACTGATGTGATCCTCACCCCCAACAGGTGTACTGATGTGACCCTCACCCCCAACAGGTGTACTGACGTGACCCTGACCCCCCAGCAGATGTACTGATGTGACCTTCACCCCCAGCAGGTGTGCTGATGTGACCCTCACCCCCAGCCGGTGTACTGATGTGACCCTGACCCCCAACAGGTGTACTGATGTGACCCTCACCCCCAACAGGTGTACTGATGTGACCCTCACCCCCTAGCAGGTGTACTGATGTGACCTCACCCCATGTGACCCTCACCCCCTACGAGGTGTACTGATGTGACCATCACCCCCAGCAGGTGTACTGATGTGACCCTGACCCCCCCAGCAGGTGTACTGATGTGACCCTCACCCCCAACAGGTGTACTGATGTGACCCTCACCCCCATTGTGACCCTCACCCCCTACCAGGTGTACTGATGTGACCATCACCCCCAACAGGTGTACTGATGTGACCCTGACCCCCCAGCAGGTGTACTGATGTGACATACACCCCCAACAGGTGTACTGATGTGACCCTCACCCCCTAGCAGGTGGTCTCCCGGGTGACGAAGCAGGAGGTGCGGTGTGTGTTCCTGGCGGAGCAGTGGTGTCCGTTGACGGCGAGGCCGTTCCTGAGGGCGGGCTGCTCGGGCAGGCAGTGCCTGAGGCAGAAGATCTGCTTGAAGGTGGTCCAGAACTTCTCGCTGAACCAGCAGTAGAGGATGAAGTTGCACGACGACTTCACCGCCAGCACGATCAGTGCCACGTCGTGCACCGGCTGTCACACACACACACACCGTCACACACATACACAAAAGCACGCGCACGCACGCGCGCGCCAACACACACACATACACATGTACATGCACACACACACACACACACACACACACACACACACACACACACACATACACAAAAGCACGCGTCGCACGGGCACGCCCCCCCCCCCCACACACACACACATGTACATGTACACACACACGAAAGCGCGCACACGCACACACACACACAATGAACGCATACGCACGCACGCGTGCGCGCGCGCACACACACACACACACGTACATGCACACACGCACGTACATAAACACACACACATGCGCACGCACACACACACACACACAAACACACAAACAAACACACGCACACACACGCAAACACACAAAATGAACGCACGCGCGCGCGCGCACACCCACACACACACACACACGTACATGCACACTCGTATATGCAGACACGCACGTACATAAACACACACACATGCGCACGCACACACACACACACACACAAATGCACACACACATACACGAACAAACAGACAGACACACACACACACACACTCACTTACACACACACACACACACACACACACACACACACAAGCACGCACAGTCACACACACATACATACACACACACACAATTTCAGAGGACAGTGACACTCAGGTGGTATCGTGTACACACACAGTGTCCATACTGTGTAGTAAGTTCAGATAGCAGTGTCTGGCATTGTTTCTTTGCATGGGCATGACAATGCATAACAAGGCAATTCAATACAACCCAGCTGCTTCCTGATAGTGGAGTTGCATCTGTACTTGGTATTGTGTATTTCATTTCCAATGTAGTTGGGCTTCTCGTTTGTATCCAAGAAATAAGTTTATATACTTTCGGGTGTTTATGTCCTTTTTTTCTCCTCTTCTGTACTGTGTTGATTTAGTGAGCAAATTGTGCATATATGCATATATTATTATTATTATCATTATTGTTATGATGATGAGCATTTACGCATAATCTTGAAAATAAGCCATAAGCGTCTAGAAATAGAACACGTATGTAAATATCAAAAAGGAGAAATTGAACACAAGATACCAAACATTATCAAAAATTATTCACACCCCTCCCACCGCACCTCCCCCCTCCAGCCAGCATATACGCACAAACAATACACACAAGCACACGCACACACGTAAGTCATAGCACACACTCATAAAAAGTACACAATCAAAAATACAACCAACAAATTCGGAAACTATCAAAACTATCCCCCCCCCTCCCAACCCTACCCCTCCCAAAAAAGGTTATACCATTATATTCTTAGTCCGCCAACCAGTTAAAAAAATGGGAATGTAAGCCAGGGCATACCCTGGGCTGGTACTGGGGAAGGAACCTGTGGCAGGAAGAAAGGAAGAAAGAAATATAAAAGAAAAAAACACGCGGTATCAACAAAGACAGGATGGCTCACCTTTAACTGCTCAACAGGCAGGTGTTTGAAGTAGTAATCACTGAGGGTGATAAAGAAAGAAAGGAAGCTGAGGAAGGTAAGACAGGATAGTTCACCTGTGACTGTTCGACAGGTATGTTTGAAGTAGTAGTCACTGAGGGTTATAAAGAAAGGAAGATGATATGTGTGAAACAGAGTGGCTCACCTGTAACTGTTCGACAGGCATATATTTGAAGTAGTAATCACTGAGTGTTATAAAGAAAGGAAGATGATAAGTGTGAAACAGAGTGGCTCACCTGTAACTGTTCGACAGGCAGGTGTTTGCAGTAGTAGTCACTGAGGGCGATAAAGAAAGAAAGGTGACAGACGAGGTGTAAGACAGGATCGTTCACCTGTGACTGTTCGACAGGCATGTTTGAAGTAGTAATCACTGAGTGTTATAAAGAAAGGAAGATGATATGTGTGAAACAGAGTGGCTCACCTGTAACTGTTCGACAGGCATATGTTTGAAGTAGTAATCACTGAGGGTTATAAAGAAAGGAAGATGACGTGTGAAACAGTGGCTCACCTGTAACTGTTCGACAGGCAGGTGTTGGAAGTAGTAGTCACTGAAGGCGATAAAGAAAGAAAGGAAGATGACAGGTGAGATGTAAGACAGGGTGGCTCACCTGTAACTGTTCAAGAGGCAGGAGTTTGAAGTAGTAGTCACTGAGGGTTATAAAGAAAGGAAGATGATATGTGTGAAACAGAGTGGCTCACCTGTAACTGTTCGACAGGCAGGTGTTTGAAGTAGTAGTCACTGAGGGTGATAAAGAAAGAAAGGTGACAGACGAAATGTAAGACAGGATCGTTCACCTGTGACTGCTCAACAGGCATGTGTTTGAAGTAGTAGTCACTGAGGGTTATAAAGAAAGGAAGATGATAAGTGTGAAACAGAGTGGCTCACCTGTAACTGTTCGACAGGCAGGTGTTGGAAGTAGTAGTCACTGAAGGCGATAAAGAAAGAAAGGAAGATGACAGGTGAGATGTAAGACAGGGTGGCTCACCTGTAACTGTTCAAGAGGCAGGAGTTTGAAGGAGTAATCACCGAGGGCGGTGATGAAGGTGTAGACCATGTAGGGGCACTGGAAGATGAAGAAGGCGATGACGATGAAGATGAGCATCAGGGTGATTTTCTTCTCCTCGTGAGAGATGATGGACTGGATGCGGGAGTCAATGGCCAGGTGGTACCTGCACACACCCCGGGTACCTCCCTTGTCACTGATCCGCTGCTAGGGCATCCAGCCACCCATACTGATCGTGTGTGTGTGTGTGTGTGTGTGTGTGTGTGATGTGTGTGTGTGATATGTGTGTGTGGAGAGAGAGAAGGGAGGGGTAGGGGAAGGAGATATTTATACCCATGCGTCCGTCAGTCTGTCAGTCCGTCATACGCATGCCTTATAATGGCTTGATTTAGACAGAACAGGAAGAAAAACTGGCACAGAGAGAGATGGAGGTGGGGGTTTCCTTTGCAGCGATTTGGTGTGCGATGGGAAAGACCGAAACACGGACAGAGAAAGAAAGGCCTCGCCTAGGTGTTACAAGTAATGTGAATTCTAACAGCGCTAACTTTGGTTAACATCAACAAATGTCCTGCGTCCACTCAAATTAAATAAAGACTACTTAATAGAATTTTTTCTTCTTCTTCGTTCGTGGGCTGAAACTCCCATGTTCACTCGTATGTACACGAGTTGGCCTTTACGTGTATAAACGTTTTTACCCCTCCATGTAGGCAGCAATACTCCGTTTTCGGGGGTCTTTATGGAAATGAAAATGTGCAATCCCAGGCTCGATATAAGCACAGGTTCTACGCTAATTACACACACACAGGACAAAGACGTGTGGGACCAAGAAGAACTGAGCGCTGCTAAGATGTCTAACTCCCCTCCCTTCTCCACCCACCCCCGGGTGGCGTGTACCTGAGGTATCGGGTGCTGTTCCTGATCTCCACCACCAGGCGGGTGTTGAGGACGGCCAGTGCCAGCAGGGGCAGGAGGCCGGCCATGATGCCGGGCACGATGATGCTGTACACCGTGTTGTTGTAGGCGTCCTCCTGGCGCCACTCCAGCACCACCTTGCTGTACGTGCTGTTGTCGGCCCGGTACAGCCGCTTCTCCACCAGCGCCATGTCCAGGAAGTTGGGGAAGCGGACCACCAGGGCCAGCAGGAAGATGAGGCCGATGAGGTAGCGGGCCCTCCTCGTGGTGCAGATCAGCATGGCCTGAGACATGCAGGACACCACCAGGATACTTCCTTGTTGTCTCAACAAGACAATTCCATGACACGTTTGTCCATAAAAAAAATCATTGTTTTCCATGTTAAGCCCAGTGATCTAAATTGTGTAAATATCCAACTACAATGAATAAATAAATAAATAAATAAAGACAATAATAGATCAGCTGAAAGGATCTAAACAGATTATACTTAAAATGATAAATGCAAAATACAGTGCAGAATTTAGCAGTGAAATACTAGATTTAATCATCATACTTAGCTAAGTCATGCACTCAAGTAAACATATTCAAGAAAATAATATCATACGGCTAAGACGTGCATTCCTATTCAACGGCATCTCAGACCTTATGATGCAGCACGCGAGGGAATAACACTCCAAACATTGTCCAGTCAGCGCATTTGTATAGGTTTCTGCAGTCACACACACACACACACACACACACACACACACACACACACACACACACACACATACAGCAGAGGAGGCAACTGCTGTCTGGACAATCTGAGCCAGAATTCGATCATGGCGGAGTGTCTTGCCCAAGCTACATTCCCACTCTCTTGGCCAAAATGGTTTTAGAATAGTCGGCGTTAGGATGATACCCTATGGCCAACTAGACCCCAAGGTTGCAGCACTAAGAGTCAGTGCAATTTTGCCCCCTAGTTTGGGAGTAATGGTCTTTAAAGACAAGACCAAGCTCTAAACGAATTGACATTGCAGTGGAGAACATCCTGAATTTGAACAGACCACGACGGGCGCAATAGCCGAGTGGTTAAAGCGTTGGACTGTCAATCTGAGGGTCCCGGGTTCGAATCACGGTGACGGCGCCTGGTGGGTAAAGGGTGGAGATTTTTACGATCTCCCAGGTCAACATTTTGCAGACCTGCTAGTGCCTGAACCCCCTTCGTGTGTATATGCAAGCAGAAGATCAAATACGCACGTTAAAGATCCTGTAATCCATGTCAGCGTTCGGTGGGTTATGGAAACAAGAACATACCCAGCATGCACACCCCCGAAAACGGAGTATGGCTGCCTACATGGCGGGGTAAAAACGGTCATACCCGTAAAAGCCCACTCGTGTGCATACGAGTGAACACAGAAGAAGAAGAAGAAGAGACCATGTTATGCAGTACAATCTGTCCCAGGATGTGAATAAGAAAATACCCCGAAAAAAAAACAACTAACAGGTAGCAAAGCCTTTAATCAATTTATTTGACAGATGATGTGTTAATATATTTTCGCTGTTCCATCCCTTGTATCCACCTTCGTGGCACTGCAGTGAAATGGTTAAAATACTGGTTTAGGTTACTAAGACAGTCTGCAGATATGTATTAAAGTTGATGTACACAGTGTTGTTCAGATTATACGGACAAGAGAAGATAACACGGGTGTCGTGTGTGAAGTCCCTTCTTTGTACGACTAGTTTCGGTCAGGTGTGGTTCTCCGGTTGAGGCCAGGAATCATTTTCTGAAATCCTTTAAAACGTCTGCGTGGTATATGTTGTCAAGAGTGGTATTCTAATATGGAAAGAAGTTATCTTTTTTTCACTTTACAAACAGCTTTAAGCTTTGCTTGGAATAGGAGAAATATGTAATAGTCCCTTACATAATTTTGTACAAAAGCGCGCTTGCCAGATTTAAGACTTTCAGTATCTGTTATATGCACATGAATATGCTCACATTATTGTGCATACATTGAGTCCATTCTGTCAAAATCTGCTGGAATGTGAATCCAAATTTTTATTGTATTGTCCAGTTTGTTTATTCTACATTTCGAAAGAAAAGCCTTCCTCATATTGACAAAATTACGCACATTCAGGTTGCTATAGTTTTAAATCCTATGAACATATTATTTGCATTGCTAAATATATCGCCCTTTCTATCAGATTAAGAAATTGTAGGATTTTTTCATCAAATCATGTCATGCCGTAATCTGTTGAGTTATTTTCAGTTTCACATAATGCTGTATTGTATTGTAATCCTGAAGTTCTGTTTATTTCGATTTGGGCTGTAGGCCTATGCCATTCAAATTTTTTGTTCTTGTTCGTGATGACGTTGACGTGTGTGAGATGGTATGTGTGAGATGGTATGTGTGAGATGGTGTGTGTGTGTGTGTGTGTGTGTGTGTGTGTGTGTGTGTGTGTGACCTTCATGGGGTGGTGTGTGAAACCGTCATAGGGTGATGTGTGTGTGTGTGTGACCTTCATGGGGTTTGTGACCTTCATGAGGTGGTGTGTGTGTGACCTTCATGGGGTGGTGTGTGTGTGACCTTCATGGGGTGTGTGACCTTCATGGTGTGTCACTGTGTGACCTTCATGGTATGTGTGTGTGTGTGTGTGTACGTGTGTGTGTGTGTGTGTGTGACCTTCATGATGTGTGTGAGACCTTCATGGGGTGTGAATGACTTTCATGGTGTGTGTGTGACCTTCATGGGGTATGACCTTCGTAGGTGTGTGTGACCTTCATGGGGTGTGTATGACCTTCATGTTATGTGTGCGACCTTCATGGTGTGTGTGTGTGTGTGTGTGTGTGTGACCTTCATTGTGTATATGACCTTCACGGTGTGTGTGTGACCTTCATGGTGTGTCAGTGTGTGATCCCTCACGGTGTGAGTGTGGCTTTCATGGTTTGTCATTGTGTGACCTTCACGGTGTGAGTATGACCTTGATGGTGTGTGAATGTGACCTTCATGGGGTGTTATTGTGTGACCTTCATGGGGTGGCAGATGGCGATGTACCGCTCCACAGCCAGCAGCACGGTGATCCAGACAGAGGCGAAGAGCGCCATGTTCAGCAGGATGGTGTTGATCTGGAAGAAGGCGAAGAAGAAGTCCTCCAGGTGGCGGTAGCAGCTGCCCACGTGCTCGGTGACCATGATGACGGACAGCAGCAGCAACACCATCAGGTCTGCCACGGCCAGCGCCGTCAGGTAGCAGTTGGTGGACCTGGAAATGGGGGATAGGGGGCAGTCCACATTTGGGGCACAGTCTCTCTCTCGCTGTCTCTCTCTCTCTCTCTCAGTCACCCCCTCTCTTTCTCTGTAGTTCTCGCTCTCTTTCTTCCCCCCTTCCCCCCACTCCATCTCTCTGTCTCAATCTTTCTCTTTGCCTTCCTTGGGGTACAGTCTCTGACTCAAACTCTACCCCCCCCCCCCTCTCTCTCTTACTCCCTCTCTCTCACTCCCCCTCTCTCTCTATGGCTATCAATCTCAGCATACGTGGTATATGCGTGCGTGCGTATTAACGAGCACGCATGTGTGTCTGAAAATCGTGTAATGAAACAAAACGCATTGTCTAGTTTCAATTCTCTTTGGACAAATCAGTTCGGGTTCAGCTGGATTTAGTTTACTACAAAGCAGTTCACCTGTCATCATCTGTCCTCATTTCTCCGCCTCTGAGGTCCAAGACATCCTACTAAAGGCAGCCACTGGTTCAACGTGGAGTGATAGGCTAAGAGGTAACGCGTCCACATAGGAAGCGAGAGAATCTGAGCGCGCTGGTTCGAATCACGGCTCAGCCGCCGATATTTTCTCCCCCTCCACTGTACCTTGCGTGATGATCTGGACGCTAGTCATTCGGATGAGACGATGAAACGAGGTCCCGTGTGCAGCATGCACTTAGCGCACGTAAAAGAACCCATGACAACAAAAGGGTTGTACTTGGCAAAATTCTGTAGAAAAATCCACGTCGGTAGGAAAAACAAAAAAAAACTGCACGCAGGAAAAAATAAAAAAATAAAATGGGTGGCGCTGTAGTATAGCGATGCGCTCTCCCTAGGGAGAGCAGCCCGAATTTTACACAGAGAAATCTGTTGTAATGAAAAGAAATACAAATTCAAATTCAAAGTCACTGTGATCCCGCTGATACTTCTTCAGCATACACACATACGGCGTGTGCATGTATGCGTGCGTGCGTGCGCGTGTGTGTGTGTGTGTGTGTGTGCGTGCAGGCATGCGCGCACACAAACGCTTTCACACACACACACACACACACACACACAAACACACACATGCACACACACACACACACACACACACACACACACACACACACCACAGTACAGTGCAGCCCGCGCAGGGCCAGGTGACAAAAGCTCCCTTGATGTCAGAGAAAAGCACCGAGCGCCCTGAGGTAAACATGGTGAAGGACGCCCCACAGCTATAATGTGGGTCAGGGCCTGCTGTGTCACGTGGCCTGTTGACGCCACAGAGACCGACACCCGACCTGTCCAACATATCCCCTTCATGTCCACACCTTTGATACACCAACACCAGCGCTTTTAGCATCTAGCCTTTTTGGGCGCCTATCAGGTTCTCCATGTATGAAGCATGTATGGAGGTGCCGGGCTAGAGATAGCTGCGGTTAAGTGGTGATGGATGTCACTAAGTGCAGAGGATTTGCTGTGTGGGCTGCGTCCTGTGTACTTCTGAAGGAGAAGGGAGTTTGAGTGAGGCACTTTTTTTTATTTTATCCATGGTAACTGATTCAACTCGGTGAGAACGTGTTCGTTGATACAATGTCTTCCCCCCCCCCCTCCTCGCACCCCTGCCCCTCCCCCCCCACCACTCTTCACCCTCCCTTCCCCTCATCAGCTGCTGATCTGATGACGTCATCTCCTCGCGGGCTGCTCTTCTGTTAGCGGGCTTGTCTCGCGTGTCTCACGTGCATGCTATGCATAGGACCTCAGAGCACTGTGCTGCCCCATCATGACTGAACAATAATCATGCTGGACTTTTCTGTTCTGTATCTTTCTTTATTGTGAAAAAAAAAAAAAAGTTGAATGATTTACATGGAAGACAGACAGACAGGGACAGCTTTCAGTTCAGCACACAGTCGCACACCACACGAAACTCTTCTTTGATGCGCAGTCCAATAGGACATTTGTTATAGTTGTTTGATGTTGGCGTTTATAACGTTTCCATTTTCCCTAGCGTTGTCTCTCCCTATTCACCCTCTACACATACACACACTTTTACCCCCACCACCTCCCACAACCCCTACCCCCACGGTTTTTTTTTTGTTTTTTTTTTCCCCCGTCTAATATCACTTCAAGTGGAAAGACGTTAAACTGAAGACGAACGAACGAAACTCCTCCTGCCCCTTCCACATCCCTCACCTTTTTTTTTTTTTTTTTTAATATCATAATTATTATTTATTTATTTATCTGTGTTGTTTTTTTTAATATCATAATTTTTTTTTTCTTTTTCAAGGCCTGACGAAGCGCGTTGGGTTACGCTGCTGGTCAGGCATCTGCTTGGCAGACGTGGTGTAGCGTATATGGATTTGTCCGAACGCAGTGACGCCTCCTTGAGCTACTGAAACTGAAACTGAAACTCACCTAACTCCTCCTCCAACCTGCTCCTCCTCCCCCTCCCCCCACCACCCAGCCCTCCCTCTCCCTCCCTCCCACTCACGTGCACATGGTTTTCCGGCTGAGGACGACGACAGTGAGGACGATGCCGACGATGCCGACACTGTAGACGATGGGTTTGACGGTCAGGTGCAGCCAGCTGCCCCGCTGCCCACACATCCGCCCCGCCTCCCCGTCATAGTCCCCCTCGCTCCCGTACAGCGGGATGTACGTCACCGGCGCGTCATCGTACAGTGACGTCATCTTATCGGTCCCCCTCCACAGGGCCGCGGTGCTGTGCTGATGGTGACGTGGACTTGTGCTGACTCAGGATGATGGGGTGGAGGTCAGGGAGAGGGGCACTTGTTAACACAGGGCTGTCTGTGGTGACTGACGTCGCCTCCACACTTGTGACGGAGCTCAAGTCATCACGAACTGAAAGACAAAGAAAGATGACGAAGAAAGAAAGAGAAGAAAGACATATAAGAAAGACAGAAGAAAGATGAGAGAGACAGAGAAGAAAGATGAGAGAGACAGAGAAGAAAGATGATGAAGAAAGACAGAGAAAAAAGATGATGAAGAAAGATGAAGAAAGATTACCAACAAAGACAGAGAAGAAAGATTACCAAGAAAGACAGATAAGAAAGACGACGAAGACAGACAGAAGAAAGACGACGAAGACAGAGAAGAAAGACGACGAAGACAGACAGAGAAGAAAGACGACGAAGAAAGACAGAGAAGAAAGACGACGAAGACAGACAGAGAAGAAAGACGACGAAGACAGACAGAGAAGAAAGACGACGAAGACAGAGAAGAAAGACGACGAAGACAAACAGAGAAGAAAGACGACGAAGACAGAGAAGAAAGACGACGAAGACAGACAGAGAAGAAAGACGACGAAGAAAGACAGAGAAGAAAGACGACGAAGACAGACAGAGAAGAAAGACGACGAAGACAGACAGAGAAGAAAGACGACGAATACAGACAGAGAAGAAAGACGACGAATACAGACAGAAGAAAGACGACGAAGACAGACAGAGAACAAAGATGACGAAGACAGAGAAGAGAAGAAAAACGACGAAGAAAGACAGAGAAGAAAGTCGACGAATACAGACAGAGAAGAAAGTCGACGAATACAGACAGAGAAGAAAGACGACGAATACAGACAGAGAAGAAAGACGACGAATACAGACAGAAGAAAGACGACGAAGAAAGACAGAGAAGAAAGATGACGAAGACAGACAGAGAAGAAAGACGACGAAGACAGACAGAGAAGAAAGACGACGAAGACAGACAGAGAAGAAAGACGACGAAGACAGACAGAGAAGAAAGACGACGAAGACAGACAGAGAAGAAAGATGACGAAGACAGACAGAAGGAAGATGACGAAGACAGAGAAGAGAAGAAAGACGACGAAGAAAGACAGAAGGAAGATGACGAAGACAGAGATGAAAGACGACGAATACAGACAGAAGGAAGACAGACAGAGAAGACGACGAAGACAGAAGAAGGAAGACGACGAAGAAAGTCAGAGGAAGAATGACGAAGACAGACAGAAGAGAAAGATGATGACGAAGACAGAGAAGAAAGACGACGAAGAAAGACAGAGAGAAAGACGACGAAGACAGACAGAGAAGAATGACGACGAAGACAGAGAAGAGAAGACGACGAAGAAAGACAGAGGAGAACGACGACGAAGACAGAGATGAAAGACGACGAAGACAGACAGAGAAGAAAGACGACGAAGACAGAAGAGAGAAAGACGACGAAGACAGACAGAGAAGAAAGACGACGAAGACAGAGAAGAGAAGAAAGACGACGAAGACAGACAGAGAGAAAGACGACGAAGACAGAGAAGAGAGAAAGACGACGAAGACAGACAGAGAAGAAAGACGACGAAGACAGAGAGATGAAAGACGACGAAGACAGAGGAGAAAGACGACGAAGACAGACAGAGAAGAAAGACGACGAAGACAGAGAAGAGAAGAAAGACGACGAAGACAGACAGAGAAGAAAAGACGACGAAGACAGAGGAGAAAGACGACGAAGACAGAGAAGAGAAGAAAGACGACGAAGACAGAGAAGAAAGACGACGAAGACAGAGAAGAAAGACGACGAAGACAGAGAAGAAAGACGACGAAGACAGAGAGAAGAAAGACGACGAAGACAGACAGAGAAGAAAGACGACGAAGACAGACAGAGAAGAAAGACGACGAAGACAGACAGAGAAGAAGACGACGAAGACAGACAGAAGAAGACGACGAAGACAGAGAGAGAAAGACGACGAAGAAAGACAGAGAAGAAAGATGACGAAGAAAGACAGAAGGAAGATGACGAAGACAGACAGAGGAGAAAGACGACAAAGACAGACAGAGAAGAAAGACGACGAAGACAGAGAAGAAAGACGACGAAGACAGACAGAGAAGAAAGACAACGAAGACAGACAGAGAAGAAAGACGACGAAGACAGACAGAGAAGAAAGACGACGAAGACAGACAGAGGAGAAAGACGACGAAGATAGACGAGAGATGGAGGAAAGGGAATTAAGAGGAGCTGAAAGAGCAGAGAGGGAGAAAGGTCAACACTCACCTACACACTCCTTGCTCTGGCTCCCTCTTCTCCCCCCCCCCCCCCCCCCCCCCTCCCACCTCCGCCCCTTTACAGGGGAAGAAAGCCAAACATCCCCCCCCCACAACCCTTACCCCCCAGCCACCCTCCAGTATGATAACCCCGTGGAGCAACACACTTATGGCGACCCGCACACACTTCACCGGCTGTCTGCCTTGCGGTGAGGCCAGAAAAACACGGCACCGGCCCCATGTCCTCAATCCGAAAACAATCACAGGAATAGAGAAGGGGATGAGGTGGAGGGAGATGGAGGAGGAAGGGGTGAAGAAAAGAAAGCAGGGGTTGGGGGAGGAGAAGATGAAGAAGGAGGAGGAGGAGTATGGGGGAGGAGGAGAAGGAGAAGACAGAGGAGGAGGAGAAAGAGAGGAGGAGGGGAAAGAGGAGGAAGAGTATGGGGGAGGAGGAAGTGAAGAAAGAGATGAAGAAGGAGAAGAAAGAGGAGGAGAAGAAGAAGGATGGGGAGGAGGAAAAGAAGAAGAAGAAGAAGGAGGAGGAGGAGAAGAAGAAGAAGGAGAAGGAGGAGGAGGAAAAGAAGAAGAAGGAGAAGGAGGAGGAGGAAAAGAAGAAGAAGGAGGAGGAGAAGAAGAAGGATGGGGAGGAGGAAAAGAAGAAGAAGAAGGAGAAGGAGGAGGAAAAGAAGAAGAAGGAGAAGGAGGAGGAGAAGAAGGATGGGGAGGAGGAAAAGAAGAAGAAGAAGAAGAGGAAGAAACGGGATGCATGAAGTAGTTTTATGGCCCAGAAGATGAAGCCCAGAAGTGGATGAAGTGGGGAGAAGACGACACAGAAAACGAAAGTGGCAGCAGCAAAAACATCAACAGTGCTGAGGACAACAATAACGGAAGTATATATATATAAGGAACTGGAGGGACAGAAGAAGAATAATTTTACTCTTAAAAGCACAAAAAGTGAGGAAAAAGTGGAAAAAACAATATCAGAAGCACTGGCAACAACAACAGCAACAAACAATAAAAATGGCATGAAAAAACTTTTGTGATCACTAATCTACCAAAACAAATGGTTGAAACTGAAAACTAACTCTCTTTTTCCCCCGACAAGAATACCTATTATTTTGATTGAATGTGTCAAAAATGTTGAGATGGAGGGGAGGGGGCGCGAGAGATACGAACGAGATAGCTGGATTATTCTTTTTTTAACGTTGAAATACACAACATGATCCCTGTTTCTGTTTCTTTTTCTCAGTACTTTCCGGAAATATGATGAGAATGATTAATATTGTTTTGGGTTTGTTTTGTTTTTGTTTTGTTTTTCTCGCAAAAGAGATGGATGTTGGACGTTAAATCTGTTGTAAGCAACTGTCCCGGTCCTGTGGGATTTCAGCCTTTGTGGTTCAGTTTGTGGGTTGAAATGTTGGGGAGAGGCATTCTGGACATTGAAATTGATTGTTTACAGGCCTGAGCACGTATCACAGTTGAAGCAGAAACAAAAACCAAATTGACCCTTTTTTCCCACGTTAACAGGACGCGCATTGAGATCAGTAATTGTCATTTACAGCCACGTGACCCAGAAACCTGACATTGTTTGCTTTCAGGCGCCCCTTAGACGCTGAAGGGAGAGCACTTTCAAAGCAGAGACGGAAAGATGGCGGCACTGAAAGATGGACATGGGTTTTCTGATTCAGAGTCCATTGTCATCGGCTGGATATTAACAGTGAGTGATGAGTGATATGTTTGTTTGTTCTTTTATTTCTTTGTGTTTCGTTTGAGGTTTCTTTTTTTTTCTTTCTTACCTTTTCTTTCCTTTGTATTTGCTGTCTTTTCAAATATGTACATTTTTTTAATTTTGTTTGTTATTGCTGTTGTTGTTTTGTTTTTGTCTTTGCTTTTTACCTTTCTTCCTCCCTCCCTCCCTCCCCTCCCTGCCTTCCTCCCTTCCACGTAAGCTTGACATCAGTTCTGTTGGGATACAGTATGCAGCATGTCTGTTTCTCTGCCCGTCTGTTTGTCACCTGTTTCTCCCGTTTCCTTTTATTGTTCTTTCTTCTGTCCTTCCCATCTTTACCGGCCGTGGCTGTGCGCGTGCGCGCAGGTGTGTGTATGTGCGTGTGTCTGCGCTCATATGTGTTTGCGCCTCTGTGCGTATCCGCTCGCGTTCTAGTTGTGTCTCCTACCTGTCTGCTACTGCGCTCAAATATATTCCCTTTATGAAGAAGGAGAGAGAGAGAGAGAGAGAGTCAGATTCAGATGGTTTATTCAATAAGGCAATAGCCCCATGTGAATAATGGGCGATAACATTATTGTATGTCACCAGAACTATGGCGGTTAATCATGACGTAACTATATCTCTTAAGTGAAAAGCTTTATATGAATATAATGCCAAATTACGTATAACTCCATCATCCGTTCATGCCATCAGCAAATTAAATCGAAAATAACATGGATATGTATATTTCTTTGGGATGGATAAGAGAGAGAGAGGGGAGGGGGGGGGGGGGGGTCTATCATTTTAGGGATCACTAAAACTATCAAAATAAGCAAAATAAGCATGAACGTACAGACAGGTGTTCTCAATATTCTACATGTGTAGCCTTTGACTTCTTCGTTAACCATGTCACTGTTGTCTCTGAATCACTCTGGTACTGGTTACTGCCAATGAAATACATACATACATACACACACACGCACGCACACACGCATACATGCATGCATGCATACATACATACATACATTCATACATACATACATACATACATACATTCAATGAATAGATGAACGAACGAACGAACGAATGAATGAATGAATGAACGAAATTGGTATATCAAATGAACACATGCAAAAGTGAACAACACAAAACACGATTGCCATGTAAAGAGGGAATCAAGAGCACAAAGGATTAAAACCAAACGAAGAATAAGTAAACACGGTGTAATCCAAACACACGGTCTCTTCCTTTCACATGTAAATGTCCGAATGGGACTCCGCTTCCTTGTTGACACAGCTCCATGAATTGTCAATGACAGCTGCACACAGACGGACGGACGGTCGCCAGAGGCCGGTTGTTACCCTGTCATTTTTACTTCCTTCTTTGATTCGATAATGAAAGGGGGTTGGAGGAGGAGACGGGGGAGGGGGAGGGGGGGTGCAGAGGAAGGGGGCGTGGTTTGACCGAGGACACTCCCAATGGTGCAGCTGTGGACATTGCATCAATCCAAGATTATGTGAAAACACATGTTGGCATTTTTTTTCTTCTTCTTAAAAAAACCAAAAAAAAACCTCAGGAATATTATGAAAATGAATGCGTGGTTCTTTTAGGTGACGTATCGTTTGCGGGAAGTTTGATCGCAGAGTGGGCGTTTTGTTCGTTTGAGAAATTAATCTGTGGCTCGCCAGATACTCTTTTTCAATGTTTTCATTGTCGTGGCAGAAGTTGTCGTCGTTGCCCTCTGGCAGTAAGGTTGACACAGTATCTCCGTCAGTGCGGGCCTCAGTACTGTCGCCCCCCCCCCCCCACCTCCCTTCCTTTTTTTTCTCCCCTTCCCTCCCTTCCTACCCCCCTCCCCCTTCCTTCTTCCCTTTCCTCCTTCCTCCCTTCCTGCCTTACGTACTTGTTATACAATCATAGGGGAGCGAAGCTTTAATGTTATGTTCCAAATGTTTGGTTTGGATATGTCCTTGGAAAAAGCTTTTCTTGTTTTATCGGTTATACGATATATATATATATATATATATATGTGTGTGTGTGTGTGTGTCTGTCTGTCTGTCTGTCTGTCTGTGTGTGTCTGTGTGCGCGCGTGTGAGAAAGTGGGAGGAGGGGGGAGGCGAGAGAAACGAGAGACAGAAAGAGAGGCAGAGTGGGAAAGTTAATTTGGTGCCGACCTTGTTTTCCTTCCTTCCAAGTTACTGTTCGTTTACTGGTTGAGGTGGCAGTAGCAGTGTGATGTAAATGAATCCACCTGTGACGTGCCGTGTTGCTGGGATGTTGCCACGCCCCCCACACCCCCTCCCGTCCCCCACCACGCGAAAGACACTACACCCACCTTTACCATCAAGTTTACCTGTGGGTCTTTGCCTGGATTTGTTGAAACGTCGTATCCCTTTTTGGGTACTGGGTACACTGATTACTTTCGTGTTTCCGAAATCCACTCACTGCCAATATAAATAATGAGGACAGGAGTCTGGAGGCTGTCAACAGAGGTGTCCAGATGACTGGCTTGTGTACACACTCTAAGAGGTTTCAGGCACTAGAAAAAAAGCGGTTCTGTTGACCGGGAAAATCCAGAACCTGTCAGCAGCTGCAGTTGATATGTAAAGTCCACAACTGACCGTTAAGTGGCCGTTGGTATGTAAGGTCCACAACTGGCCGTTGATATGTAAGGTCCATAACTGGCCGTTGATATGTAAAGTGTACACTTGGAATCCAGAAAGTGTCAGGTGGGTGCGGT
This sequence comes from Babylonia areolata, assembly GCF_041734735.1. NCBI lineage: Eukaryota > Metazoa > Mollusca > Gastropoda > Neogastropoda > Buccinidae > Babylonia > Babylonia areolata. The sequence goes on from NC_134883.1 coordinate 16,495,551, forward strand.
GCCAGTGCACTTTTCTCACCTTCTGCAGCCATACGTGCAGTCCATGTTGGTACCTGAACACTTGGTGTGTTTACACATACAGAAAACTCAGCTTATACCTCTTCAAACACTCCAGCCTCTGGCAAATGAATAAAAGACGAAAAACGTAATGTAAATACACATTATTTTTCCTAATCTAAACCCCTCAGAAAACAGAAAATTAATGATTACATAAACTGGTTTCTACATTGATGAACAAAGCAGAGGTGTCCAATACGTCCAATCCCACATGTAAAAATAATCGTACATGGAAACTAGAGAGCAAGAATAGATATGAAGAGGAAAAGGTGGTCAGAATTTGGAGAAAGGCGTGAAAAAGAAAAGCGTTGATGAAGGGAACTTCAGCCACACAGTTGTGTAATCCCAACAGTGACGTCCTCTTTCGTCCAGACAAACTGAATGCCTTTGGCGCTTGCATTGTCTCCCCTTTCCCGCGCAAGGGGTGGGGAGGGGGGGGGACAAACCGGTGAGGGGGAAAGCAAGTTAATTTGTCAGTCTGTCCGTCGGCTGATGTCGTCTGGCTGCCGGATAGCTCAGGTCGTCCGCAGAGAGGAAAAAAAAAGGCTAGAGCCAAGAGGTGGTGGTGGGAAGGCAGACATGATCGATGAGTATTGGAGCTAAGTGGGTTTACGTTTGGGGCTTTGGTTTCGTTTTGTGGGTCTCTACTGAGATGTGATGTCTGTCTACATGCCTACAGCTGTGTTGTATTTGCATTTACCGGATGATAGGGATGGGGTTGGGGGGGGGGGGGGGGCGGGGGCATGGGGGGGGGGAGGAGAGTGTCGACAGCTCTTTTTTTGCATGTGTATTGTGTCCTCTGTTTGATGACGTATCCTCGGGGCTGTTGCTATTGGATTCCAGTCATTCAGTGTTCAGGGAGAGAGCGCTGAATCATTCCATCATTTATTTACTCTTTTACATGCAGCTCTTTATCTTTAAGGTTGAAAAACGGCCACCCACCCCTCACCCCATGCATCACCACCTCGAGATGAGGGACTGGGCACGTGCATGGTGTAGTGGACAGCATACGGTGTGTTTGTTTCCACTGATGAGTGGCCGTCACCATGGTGTAGTGGACAGCACACGGTGTGTTTGTTTCCACAGGTGAGTGGCCGTCACCATGGTGTTGTGGACAGCACACGGTGTGTTTGTTTCCACAGGTGAGTGGCCGTCACCATGGTGTTGTGGACAGCACAGGGTGTGTTTGTTTCCACAGGTGATTGGCCGTCACCATGGTGTTGTGGACAGCACACGGTGTGTTTGTTTCCATAGGTGAGTGGCTGTCACCATGGTGTTGTGGACACCACACGGTGTGTTTGTTTCCACTGATGAGTGGCCGTCACCATGGTGTAGTGGTCAGCACAAGGTATATTTATTTCCACTGATGAGTGGCCGTCACCATGGTGTAGTGGACAGCACACAGTGTGTTTCCACTAGTGAGTGGCCGTCACCATGGTGTAGTGGTCAGCACACAGTGTGTTTCCACAGGTGAGTGGCCGTCACCATGGTGTAGTGGACAGCACACAGTGTGTTTCCACTGATGAGTGGCCGTCACCATGGTGTAGTGGACAGCACACGGTGTGTTTGTTTCCACAGGTGAGTGGCCGTCACCATGGTGTAGTGGACAGCACATGGTGTGTTTCTTTCCACAGGTGAGTGGCCGTCACCATGGTGTAGTGGTCAGCACACGGTGTGTTTGTTTCCACTGATGAGTGGCCGTCACCATGGTGTAGTGGTCAGCACACAGTGTGTTTGTTTCCACTGATGAGTGGCCGTCACCATGGTGTAGTGGTCAGCACACAGTGTGTTTGTTTCCACAGGTGAGTGGCCGTCACCATGGTGTAGTGGTCAGCACACAGTGTGTTTGTTTCCACAGGTGAGTGGCCGTCACCATGGTGTAGTGGTCAGCACACAGTGTGTTTCCACTGGTGAGTGGCCGCGAGTGGTCACGAACGTGTTTCGGTTTTGTATTACAAAAAGGAAAAAAATGGCTAATTGTGTTGTCTTTTTTTTCTATAAAAAAAAGATCAGTGAACAGTTTTCTCTGACTATCTAGTGTATTGGCCATACTGACAGAAAATTACTTTCGTCTTCTGTAACATTACGCACGCAGAGGAAAGAGAGAGAGAGAGAGAGAGAGAGAGAGAGAGAGAGAGAGAGGAACATCAAATGAGACTTGTAGCCGTAAGGATCTGATAACTTGGCTGATACTGTGGGAGAAAAGCGGGCAGTGTGGTGTTTGTTGGTTGACAGCAGGGTCAGTACCAAGTGTGGCCGTGATGGAGACAATGAAGTCACAGCCCTGGTCGTTCAGAAAGAGTGCGGTCACACCTTGGTATGTGAAAAAGAAAACACCAAATGTTTGCAGATGACACGTACATTCAAGCAATTCAGATGCGTGTAAACTAACTGATGGACTTCAAGATGATACACTCAAACTCAACGATTTGACGCAATTGTATCATATGTCCTTAACCCTTAACCGCCAGTCAATTTAGAGTACAAAATTCCCTTGTGGTATAAACACAGAAAAGACAGTGGCTAAGAATAGCTGGGGATTCCCCCTCCGATGTGTAGAAAATATGGCCTATCCTACCACTGAACACTAAGAGCAGTGGGTTCATGCATAACAGATCAATGACTGGTCGCCTTTCAGTGATATGGGTCCTCTACCACGTTTGTGCATAAATGCGAGCTTGGCGGTGAAGGGGTTAAATGCTCTGAAAACGAAGTGCGTGTATGTATGTGCACGACAACAAAGACAAAGAGCGAAACATAACTTAACCCACTATCCCCAGGCGTCAGTAGAATTGAAGAGGTAGATTCACTTAAAATCATGGGTGTCATTATTGACAAAGATCGATCTTGGACTCATCATACGAAGTACTCGGTAAACGTCTCTCCAGTAAAGTACTTCAGCTAGCAAAAATTAAAAAGCTACTCAATGTCCATTCACGAAAGCTCTTCTGTGCAAACATTTTGCCAGCTGTCGATTTTGCGTCAACTTTATGGGACAGCTGAAGCATCACAAACACAAAATTTGTTTACCGATGTATAAAAGAGCACTGAAAATAGTATTATTAGAATCGAGCTCCCTGACCCATGTGGACAATAAACAACTAAATATATTTTCTTTTCACAACAGGCTGTACTTCGACAAAGCTGTTTGCAAGCATCATGTTATGAATGGAAAAGCTCTAAAAAAAGAAAAAAAAAAGAAAAAAGATTACAGACATTTTAAACTAATGAACACAGACACAATCACATGCTCTGCACACCCAGACCAAGAAACAATCTTTACAAATCCAGCCTTCTGTATTCTGGTGGAAATTTATGGAATAATCTTCCACTCACTCTAAAAAGTATCGTGAGTAAGAACGTGTTTAAGAAAATTCTGAAGAATCACCTTATTGAAAATGATTAACAGTCATACAAGTATTGATCAATTAGTCTTATACTTCTTTTATTGATTATGAAATGTTTTGTATGTGCTTGTGTTGGTAATGATTTTGTATTATATGAGGGAATATGTGGATGGAATGGGCATGGTGTATTTGTGCTCGAGCATTTTGTGTTCAGTTGTGTGTGTGTGCGTGCGTGTGCGCGTGCGCGCGCGCGCGCGCGTGTGTGTGTGTGTGTGTGAAATAAATGCAAATGTGTATTTCATAATCGCACTATTCTTGCACACACACACACACAAACACACACACATCTCTCTCTCTCTCTCTCTCTCTCTCTCTCTATATATATATATATATATACATATATACATATATGTTGTTGCTTTTGATCTGCTTGTTTCTTCTCTCTCTCTCTCTCTCTCTCTCTCCCTCACTCTTTCTCCTTTTTTTTCCATTGATGGCTTGATGTAAAAAACAAAACAAAACAACAACAACAAAAAACAAAAAAACAAAACAAAACAAAAAAAAACCAATTTTTAAAAAGCAATTGTTGCTTATTCAATTTAGCACCATGAAACAAAATCTTGACTGGACTTGTTCGTGACTGTTCCCATCTCTCAGAGGCCAGTCCCTTTCCATTTCTCAGCCCCAGTCCCCAGAACATTAACAAGTCCGTCAGTCCCCTAATATCGGGTCCAAGCTTCACTGGTTCCAAACGAAGTGGTGGACGGGTTTAACAGAGTAAAGAAACAAGACTCGGGTTTGGGGGATTGCAAGGAAGACGGCGATATGATGAAAAGGGCAAGGAAGAAAGAGGAGACGAACGTTGTGAGTGATGCTTTGCACGGCAGGAAATGACAGGGTGATGGAAAGTGTGTGTTGGATCAAAGAACAGGAAGAGGAGGGGTGGAGAGGGGAGAGAGAGGAGGGGTAAGAGAGCAAGAGAGGAGAAGGAAGGAAGGAAGGAAGGAAGGAAAGAGAGATGAAGAGCGATAGAAAGAAAAACTGATCAAAGACACTCGTGTATCACACTTAAGGAGTTAAAGAGATGTAGTGAATACAGTAGAATGTCGGGAGGGTGACGATGTATGAGGGGGGTAGGGGGTGCGGGCATCAGATGAACATAGAAGAAAACCAGTGTATTTGTGGAGCGCTGCTGCTTGAGCTAAAAACGTATTCTTTGTTACTGAAGATGACAAACAACACTGGTTTACACCCAAGCATTATAATTATGTAAAACAGTAGGTAACGCGTTGTTTAAAACAGTGTCAGCAAATACCAGTTATGAATGCGGTCACATTTTCTGGCCAATACTTGGAAACCAGATGACCACATTGGCTCTGTAGCTTGACGTGGAGGAAAAAAGCTGAACGCTGTCACAGAGGCAACACCCAACACCTGATCCCCCATCACGCTGTAACGTAACGCTAACCCACACATCAACCCAACACCTGATCCCACACCACACTGTGACATAACGCTAACCCACACATCAACCCAACACCTGATCCCACATCACGCTGTGACATAACGCTAACCCAGACATCAACCCAACACCTGATCCTACATCACGCTGTGACATAACGCTAACCCACACATCAACCCAACACCTGATCCTACATCACACTGTGACATAACGCTAACCTACACATCAACCCAACACCTGATCCCACATCACGCTGTGATATAACGCTAACCCACACATCAACCCAAGACCTGAACGGCAGCATTGGCGGCAGTAACATTAACACTACTAACAGTAGCAGCAGTTGTAATAGTGACAACAACAGCAGCAGCAGTAGCAGTAGTAATAGTGGTGGTGGTAGTAATAGCAATAACAACAGCAGCAGCAGCAACAGCTGCGGTAGTAGTGGTAATAGGTAATAGCGACAACAATAGCAGCAGCTGCAGTAGTAATAGTGGTGGTGGTAGTAGTAATAGCGACAACAATAGCAGCAGGAGCAGCAGTTGAAGTGGTAGTATATATTAACAACAATAGCAGCAGCAGTAGTAGTAGTAATAGCGACAACAATAGCAGCAGTAGTGGTAAGTAATATCGACAACAGCAGCAGCAGCAGCAGCAGTAGTAGTAGTAGTAGTTGTTGTTTCTGTTGTTAAAATAGCGACAATAGCAGCAGCAGTAGTAGTAGTAGTAGTTGTTGTTGTTGTTGTTGTAGTAATAGCGACAACAGCAGCAGTAGTTGTAGTAGTAGTAATGGCGGCAGCTGCAGTAGGAGTTGTGGTCGTAACACAAATAGCAGAAACACCAACAAGGGAACCAACCGCACTACCAAAAAGCAGAAACAGCAGTAACAGATGTGGCAGAAACGTTACTGCTGGTAAAAGCTCAGTAACAGTTGTTACAGAAACATGGGTGCTGGTAAAAGCAGCTGTAAAAGTTGTTGCAGAAACATTTGACCTGGTAGAAGCAGAAGTAACAGTTGTTACAGAAACATTTGTGCTGCTATAAGAAGCAGTAACAGTTGTTACAGAAACATTTGTGCTGGTAAAAACAGCAGTAAGTTGTTACAGAAAATATGGCCGTTGGTAAAAGCAGCAGCTACGTGGCTGCTGGTAAAAGCAGGAGTAACAGTTGTTACAGAAACATGGCTGGTAAAACAGGCAGTAACAGTTGATACAGAAACATTTGTGCTGGTAAAGCAGCGGTAACAGTCGTTAGAGAAACATTGGTGCTGGTAAAGCAGCGGTAACAGTTGTTACAGAAACATTTGTGCTGGTAAAAACAGCAGTAAGTTGTTACAGAAACATGACCGTTGGTAAAAGTAGCAGTAACAGTTGTTACAGAAACATGGCTCCTGGTGAAAGCAGCAGTTACAGTTGTAACACAAACATGGCTGCTGGTAAAAGCAGCAGTAACAGTTGTTACAGAAATATTTGTGCTGGTAAAAGCAGCAGCAACAGTTGTTAAAGAAACATTTGTGCTGGTAAAAACAGCAATAGCAGTTGTTACAGAAATGTGGCTGTTCGTAAAAGCAGCAGTAACAGTTGATAAAGAAACACTGTCCTGCTAAAAACAGCAGTAACAGTTGTTACAGAAACATGGCCGTTGGTAAAAGCAGCAGTAACAGTTGTTACAGAAACATGGCCGTTGGTAAAAGCAGCAGTAACAGTTGGTAAAAGCAGCAGTAACAGTTGTTACAGAAACATGGCCGTTGGTAAAAGCAGCAGTAACAGTTGTTACAGAAACATGGCCGTTGGTAAAAGCAGCATTAACAGTTGTTACAGAAACATGGCCGTTGGTAAAAGCAGCAGTAACAGTTGTTACAGAAACATGGCCGTTGGTAAAAACAGCAGTAACAGCACGGTTGATGATACAGGGACGGCAGTGCAACAGCATCCGCAGCCGCAGAAATGGTAGTTACAGAAGAATCAGCAGCTGTGTGTCTGTCTGTCTGTCTGTCTGTCTCTCTCTTTCCACTACCAAATTCCCGCCCCTCTTCCTCGATCACTACCGAATCCAAATTTCGAAACAGCAAAAATAAAAAACATAGAATTTTTGCGTTGTCATCTGCCTCTGTTTGTCTCTGTCACACACACACACACACACACACACACACAGTGAGAACCAAATCACGACACACATCTGCTCACACCCTTTATTCCTGGTTTCATGTTGTGAAGTTTTTTTGTTCAAATCACGTCCTCTTGTAATGCCTTTACCGCCGTACTGTCCTTGTTGGATTTCTTCACCTCTCTGTCAGAAGAGTCCTCCAGGGGAGACGATTACCGGTCTTGTGATGGGGGTTGGCCCACTTGGAAGACAATCAGGACGTCCTTTACTCGGCTGTCCATTGCACGGCTGTCATTTCCTGTCCTGGTTTCAGAGGGGGATTACGTTTGCCCTTTAGCAATCCGCTGGCATGATACTAGCACTTCTGAGTGGAGATTGGCTTGTCCTTTCAGGGATCCCATGGTATGATACTAGCACTTCTGAGTGGAGGTTGGTTTTTCTCATTAAAATATTCAGCAATCCGTTGATGTGATACTAGCACTTCTGAGTGGGGGGTGGTTTGTACTTTCAGCAATCCGTTGATGTGATGCTAGCACTCTGGGGTGGTTTGCCCTTTCAGCAATCCCTTGGCATGATACTGGCACTTCTGAGTGGGGGTTGGTTTGTACTGTCAGCAATCCTTTGGCATGATACTGGCACTTCTGAGTGGGGGTTGGTTTTTCTCATTTCAGCAATCCTATGGCATGATACTGGCACTTCTGAGTGGGGGTTGGTTTGTACTGTCAGCAATCCCTTGGCATGATATCAGCACTTCTGAGTGGAGGTTGGTTTTTCTCATTTCAGCAATCCTATGGCATGATACTGGCACTTCTGAGTGGGGGTTGGTTTGTACTTTCAACAATTCCATGATAAGATGCCAGCACTTCAATATAGATGTTCAGCAATCCCTTGGCATGATCCTGGCACTGACGGTCAAAACGCCCTCTTCAGCTTCAAGAAATGTAGCATTGTTGTTTTACTTCACATCGTCGTCGATGTAAATGTGTGTGTGTGTGTGTGTGTGTGTGTGTGTGTGTGTGTGTGTGTGTCCCTCCCTCTCTCTCTCTGTCTTTCTGTCTGTTGTCTCTCTGTGTGTCTGTATATGTCTCTCTCCTATTCTCTCTCTCTCTTCTCTGTCCGTCTCTCCGTCCGCTGTCTCTCTTTCTGTGTCTCTCACCTACTCTCTCTCTCTTTCTCTCTCTCTCTTCTCTGTCCAACTCTCCGTCTGCTATCTTTCTCTTTCTGTGTCTCTCACCTACTCTCTCTCTCTCTCTCTTCTCTGTCCGTCTCTCCGTCTGCTATCTTTCTCTCTCTTTCTGTGTCTCTCACCTACTCTCTCTCTCTCTCTCCATCCCTATCCCTCTATCTTCCTCTCTCTGTCTGTCTGCTGAACCTAGCGCAGTTAAATCACTGTCCATGCGTCCATGATTTTTAATTGATTTATATGTGTTTTCATATAAATGTGTGCTTTTTCCTTATCATTTCTATTTTCCATCGCATTATTTCTCTTTTTCATTCCCATTTTTTTCTTGTGTGTGTGTTTTTCTTCTGTCCATTTCGAAGGTTGGATGAAAAGGGGACGGGTGGGCAGGGGTATTGTTACTGTTGCTGTTCCCCTCAGAAAAAGAAAATCAATTGTGTCTGTCAGTCTAGTGGAGAGGTAGAGAGAGCAAGAACACACACACACACACACACACACACACACACACACACACACGCACGCACGCACGCACGCACGCACGCACGCACACACACACACACACACACAGAGGGGGAGGGATGGAGGGGTCTGAGACAGATAGTGTTATCAGACACACACAGGAACCAGCACCAGGTCCAGCAAGATGGCGCTCTTGTTCATGTGAGAACGAATGCCTACACGTCCCCCTCGGACTCGGCTATTTGCATTATTATCTTCTTTTAGCCACAGTTATGTCCCCTGCCAAGGGAGCCACTGCCCGTCCTTTTAATATCTCCGTGTCAGAAGAGATCTCAGTGGGAGACAATTACGAACAACTCTGGTCCAGACGTAGCCAGCTCTCTGGGCGGGTGTGCTGGTCTCTGGTTCCACTGCTGTCAGGCTGATGCGTAGAGCGTGATTCCTGGCTGAGGACTGAGGGGAATGGCCAGTTCGGACAGTCCTGGAGCTGCTATCTTTATTGTCGTTGTCATCGTTGTCGTTGTTGTTACGTGATGCTATGGCAGATTTGACCAAGGATTCAGGAAATCATGGAATTGTTCGTTGTTTTCCCGCCACACACGTTTTCCTTTATATTGTAAGTCGGTGAGGTTGTATCATCACTGACCGAAAACTTAAAATAAAATAAAATAGAAAATATCGGAAATCAGTCTCGCCGTCATCTTGGGTTATGATAAGGTGGTTTTCATGATCACGAACATTGTTTCCGTTCCAGTGATACTCCCACTGTGTGGTTCACACTGCTGTCTATGTCATTCAATCATCCTGGCCTTTCTTTCTGTCTCTCTGTTTCTGTTTCTGTCTCTTCTGTCTGTCTGTCTTTCTCTCTCTGAGCTGAGATGTTTTATTTTACTATAAAGATTCTAATCTTACGGATGTAACTGATGTTTCTATGACTTGAACTGATGTTTCTGTGCTCGTGATTGTTACCCCAATGCCTTATTTGCTTTAAATTTGGATGTGAATTTTACAAATTAGTATGCGTGCATACGGGCGGATGTGCGCGCTTACGAGAATGTGCGTGTTTTAAACGGTGGAACGTTGATATTTTTTACCGGACTTTCTTTGCTGTGACTGAGTGTGATTTTGCTAAATAATTATGTTGTACCCGCTGCTTGTGGTCTGTATGAATCTTCGCCACACTTGGTTTCTCTACTGAGATAATGAAGTTATTCTGATTCTGATTCTATCTCTGTAACCATCAGAGTACAGAATTTACGCGTCTAGTTTCTGTTCTGTTTATTGTTCTTAATCATAACACATACATAGACACCCACACGCAGCACGTACACACAGACATACACAGACACACACACACACACACGCACGCACACACACACACACACACACACACACACACACACACACAGCGTGCACGCACACATACATACAAGCGCTCCATGGCAAACAGCATGTGGCGCAGCGAAAAGAACAATGACAGCTTCAGACCAGTTATGATAAAAAAAACCACACCACACACAAAAAAAAACATGAACCTCAGGGACCCTGTCCCTGTTATCCCTTCCCCTCTTTCTTATCTTTTTCTTTTCTTTTCTTTCTTCTTCTCCATCTGGTTTTCCTCCTCCTCCCCCTCCCCCGCCCCCTCCTCCTTCTCCATCTGGTTTTCCTCCTCCACCACCCCTCCTCCTCCTCCTTCTTCTGCTTCTTCTTCTTCTCCTTCTCCTCCTCCTGCTTCTTCTTCTCCTTCTTCTTCTCCTCCTCCTTCTTCTTCTTCTCCTTCTTCTCCCCCTCCTCCTTCTTCTTCTTCTTCTCACAATAGTCGGCCTGTTGCTTGTGAAATTCACCACTTCATCAATAATGAAAGATGAATTATAAATCCAAACCACGCCTTTATGTGCGTTACACGGCCGATTGGCGTGATCGTGACACAAATACCCTCAGGGGGAAAAAAAACACGAAAGGAGGAGAAGAAAGGCGAACTGAAGCAGGGAAAGGGGAGCGCATAAGGCAGTGTGTGGGTGTGGAAAGCAACAGCCAAACAGCAGTGCAGCCCAGCTGTGGACAGTTTAGTTTCTCTGTCAGACTAAAAGCATCTCCACAGTGTGAGGGTGAAGTGGGTTTTACACGCCTTGCTTCTTATTCACTCACTCAGTCAATTTATTTTTTTATTTTTTTATTCGTTCGTTCGTTCGTTCGTTCGTTTTATTCATTTATTTATTGTGACATTGTAGATAGTTTGTTTTTTTTAATTTTCTATTTTGTACAAATATCCCCAGTAAAGAACAGGAAAACAACTGTTAAAAAACGGGATTCAGTTTTTTTAAAAAGTGAAAATTAGCGTTGCTATTCCAGGATGGTTATTTATATCTTAAGATAACCACATTTAACGACCTAGTTTGGGATGTCAAAGAAAACAACCAATACTGAGTTCACGTATTGCTGGGGGAAAAAAAGGCGCTCTTGAGCCTGACGTAGACAGAACGGAGGGGATCGTGACAATGAGAGCACGTGAGGCTCGACGTGCAGTGTGTGTGCTGTCCCTCTGGGGTTGTCTGTCACGTGACACACAGACACCCCCTCCCTTCCCCTACTTCCCCCTTGGAAAGTGTTCAGACTGGCAAAAAGATGGGTTTGAATTAATCCACAGTGTTGTTTCCATGCAGATAAGAATCAAAATTATAAGTCGAGTTTGGTTCGAGCGACTGGGTGATTGTGGGAGATACAGGCGCTGGTGCAGTTGTCATGATTCCAAGCGTTTCCGTCCTTGTTAATCACCGACCTCAGTGAGGTAGGGTACCTACTCCCAAAATAATCAGCAGGGAAGCACCCCTACCTCCCATCTCTAGCCCCCCCCCCCCCCCCTCCATACACACACCCCGTCTCCCCCCCCCCGACCCCCCCCCTCTCTCTCTCCAATCCTCCAACAGAACGCACCTCCTGCAGCCTCACTGATCCCAGAAAATCGCTGGACTTCAAAATGATTTTTAATCAAATGATGAAACGAGGCTGAAGCCGCCTGACAAGTTGTTTTTCTTCAGGAAAAGCACGCAATGCATGCTGTGTGGGAATCTCTAAGGCTTGTGGGGGAATTACTGAACAAACAGCGACTGTCAGCTGAAGAGCGGCTTCCTGCAGAATTATCGGGGGGATGGGAGCTCGGAACACACACACACACACACACACACACACACACACAGAGGAGAGAGAGATGGAACGAGAGAGAGAGAGAGAGAGAGAGAATATGAACTCACATTGTTCAGGAAGATTAGATTTTCAATGACAGGAGAAATGTTTAAAGTGCGTGATATGTTACACTTCTTAAAACAACAACAACAACAACAAACAATAAAGACGGTGGGGGGATGGGGGATTGGGGGGGGGGGGTGGTCAGGGATATACAGAGACAGACAGACAAGAGAGAGGGGGGGTGGGAGAGGGTTGAGGAAAGAGAAGTGAGGGAACGGGAAGACAGAGGGAAAGAGACATGAGGGAGGGAAGGGACAGAGAGGGGTGGGTGGGGGGTGGGGGTGGGTAGAAGAACAAGCCTGATACTGCGCGTCAGCTGAAGAAGAAACTGTGTGACGCAACACAGCTGCGCGGGGTAAACATCTTCCAACTGCGCAAAGACGGCAGCGGCAGCGAGCCCCTGGCTCAAAGAAGGCCGCTGTTGACACAGCCCGTTGTCTGATGGAGCTGAGGATGCTCGTCTCCGGCATGCTGCCTTGCAGACCGGAAGTCAGATGGCTGAGGATGACTGAAGAGCTCTTCAGCCGTTTTTTTTTGTTTGTTTTTTTATGCGTCCGTCCTTCTGCCTCTCCTTGTCAAGTGAGCTCTTGCCCCCCCCCCCCCCTCTCTCCCTCCCCCAGCCCCCTTCCCCCTCTTTTAAAAACTATCATTATTGTTATTTTTACTTTCTGTTACATTCTGTTATCATGAGCGCACGCACAAGTTAAAGAGTGAAGGAGAAATGAGGCGGTGGAGAGGGTGGGTGGTGGCGAGGGTAGAGGGCGGAAGAAGAACGAAATAGGGTGAGAGAGATAACCAAATGATGGGAAGATGGACAGAAAAAAAATGAAAAGGCACGGAAACAAAACAGAAATGAAAAAAAAGGGAGCATACCAGAGTATTTTTATTTTCGTAAATAAAAACAAATAAATAAAATGTTAAATTGAAAACAGAACATCCATCACAAGAAAACACGCATGCACATATCCACGTATTCCTCTGTAACTATGTGAAACACTGCACAACGTGATGCACCGGTAACTATCGGCTCCATGAATATGGAATGTTTTATTGCAAGGTGGCTACTTACAGACACTTTAAAGAAATGTCAAATGGCTATTTGACACACCATCACACAATGTGAGATATGTAAAAAAGATCAGACACAAAAATAGGCTCAACAAGCTTGAGGTCACAAGAAGAAAGTAAAATACAAGGAGCGAAAAAAAAAAAAAAATCTGGCGACCAGAAACTAATATAACATAGGATGGAAGAAAACAGAGGTAAAGAATGGGAGGAAACGACAGCCAGTGCCACAGAATAAATGCTGTTTTTTTTTAGGGATGGGGAAGGCAGAAACAGCTGATGAACAGAGAGGAAAGACAGGAACAGCTGATGAACAGAGAGGAAAGACAGGAACAGGAAAGACAGGAACAGCTGATGAACAGAGGGGAAAGACAGGAACAGGAAAGACAGGAACAGCTGATGAACAGAGAGGAAAGACAGGAACAGCTGATGAACAGAGGGGAAAGACAGGAACAGGAAAGACGGGAACAGCTGATGAACAGAGAGGAAAGACAGGAACAGGAAAGACGGGAACAGCTGATGAACAGAGAGGAAAGACAGAAACAGCTGATGAACAGAGAGGAAAGACAGGAACAGGAAAGACGGGAACAGCTGATGAACAGAGAGGAACAGCTGATGAACAGAGAGGAAAGACAGGAACAGGAAAGACAGGAACAGCTGATGAACAGAGGGGAAAGACAGAAACAGCTGATGAACAGAGAGGAAAGACAGGAACAGGAAAGACAGAAACAGCTGATGAACAGAGAGGAAAGACAGAAACAGCTGATGAACAGAGAGGAAAGACAGAAACAGCTGATGAACAGAGAGGAAAGACAGGAACAGGAAAGACAGAAACAGCTGATGAACAGAGAGGAAAGACAGGAACAGGAAAGACAGAAACAAATGATGAACAGAGAGGAAAGACAGAAACATCTGATGAACAGAGGAAAGACAGAAACATCTGATGAACAGAGAGGAAAGACGGGAACAGCTGATGAACAGAGAGGAAAGACAGAAACAGCTGATGAACAGAGAGGAAAGACAGGAACAGGAAAGACAGAAACAGCTGATGAACAGAGAGGAAAGACAGGAACAGGAAAGACAGAAACAAATGATGAACAGAGAGGAAAGACAGAAACATCTGATGAACAGAGGAAAGACAGAAACATCTGATGAACAGAGAGGAAAGACAGGAACAGCTGATGAACAGAGAGGAAAGACAGAAATCACTGATGAAGAGGAAAGATAGGAACAGGAAAGACAGGAACAGCTGATGAAGAGAGAGGAAAGACAGGAACAGGAAAGACAGGAACAGCTGATGAACAGAGAGGAAAGACAGCAACAGCTGATGAAGAGGAAAGATAGGAACAGGAAAGACAGGAACAGCTGATGAACAGAGAGGAAAGACAGGAACAGCTGATGCACAGAAGGAAAGAGAGAAACAAATGATAAACCGAGGAAAGACATTCTGGGATGAGAAATGTGCGGAAAAGTAAACAATTATTCAAATAATATCAAAATGAATAGAAAAGGATGGATGGAAGGAAGGAAGGAAGGAAGGGAGAAATGTAGGAAGAAAAGCGGGCGTGCAGACCGGAAGGAAAACAGGAAGGAGGAGAATAAAGGCAAGGAAAAGAATGACAGAAAATCAAAACCAGAAATATTGGAATAAACTCACCAATGAAGGAACGAAAAACTGGAAGAATAAAAAAAAAAAAGAACCAACACACCGATAACAGAGAAAGCATTAGATTAATAGACTCAGGAATAAATGAACGAAAAGAAGAAAGAAAGGAAGGGAAGGAAGGAGGGAAGAAAGAAAGAAAGGAAGAAACTCCCCAATAAAGGAACGATAGCAAGGTAAAGAATCCAACCAGACAGATATACATTACACACTGACAGGCAGACGAGACAGATGGAATGGATAAGCAGACAATCAGACAGATTGATAAACAATAACAAATACAAAACAAACATGAAAATAAAGACGTTCAATACATGAAAAGCATTAGGATAATTATTTACACGAAAATTAAAGTAATATGTACAAAAACAACAACAAAATAAAAAAAACAAAAATTGTTTATATATTTAGATACCGTTCACTCAGAAATGAGAATAAGTAATCTCGAAGTATTTTTGATGCAGAAATGAAATAAGTCCCGACAAAATGTGTTGATTAAGAACTGAAAATAATACATCCCAGCATCGTGTTGGTAAAAAATCATTGGGCATTTGTGAACTTGCAAGTCAAATACATTTCGACGTGATCTTGATTCAGTTTTGCAATAAACATCTGCACTGTGTTTGTTTAGTGCTCATAGGAAAATTACATAAATATTGACATCGCGTTGATTCAGATATTAAAACAAATCCCGATTACCTTTTTTTTAAATAAACATTTTTATTCGAGTTTAACATTTAAGACATACGGATATACAAAAATAATATTTGTAATTATTGATAATATTATTTGTTATTATGCATTATTTAAACTATAAATCAGGAAAACAATCCCGATTACTTACCAAACAAAAGACATCTGTCGATTTAAGACTTGAAATCGAAAAATCTGGAAAATATGTTGGTTTGACATGTTTCGCCACGCTGATGATGTAGAGATATAACAAATATTTATATATTTTTTTAATTTTGAAATAAAATGAAATATCTGTGCACATGCTCAAAAATAAAAACAACGACACTTATTAACAGTTAGACAGTCATCATTACAACTACCACCACCACCACCATTGTATAGGCCTTCCTTTGTAAATTTACAAAAGATATGAAGAAGGAAAAAAAAGAAGAAGAAAGAATGTAATCGTAAAAAACAAAGTAAGATTATTGTAAGAAAGAAATAAATAAATGTGTCTTTCTAACCCGGACAAACATTCAATGAAAAACCGACCTGTTGACGCCCCAAAGCATTTACCACCGTCGGCTCGGCGAGTTATCAACCACAGACACTACAGATTTGTGGTTCTGATCAGTCTGTCTCAGCCTTCTTTGAAGTCCTCCTCCCTTTTTCGCTTCAGAGACGTGCATGTGTGGGATGAATAGGGACTTATATACTTACCTCAGCGGCTTGGTTACTGACAGTGCCAGAATTGCGAGGGTACGGCATACTGGTAAACAAGTGATAAATAAACCTTCGCAGAAAACATGGTTTTTGGGGAAAAACGCCGATAGACAAGAAAAAAAGGGGAAAAAAGAAAAGAAAGAAAGTCAGATGTGAAGAAACAAAATAAATATTTCAAAAAAACAGAAGAAGAATAACAAAGAACAAGAAAACAAAGAGAAAGAAACCAAAATACAGGAGAGAGAGAGAGAGAGAGAGAGGCAAAATAATCTCCGATGACTTGCAGTGGAGGGTGGGTGTCCTGCATGTTGTACTATACACGGACACGCAAAACGTAAGGTACAGATAGAGGGTGAGACGAGAAAGAAGTGGGGGGATGAGGTGGGGGGGCGGTAGAGACAGACAGATGGACACAGCAGGGAAAAACTGAGAGGTGGACATAGAGAAAGTGAGTTTTGCACTTTTGTTTCATTCTAGAAAGAGGGAGAGACAGAGACAGAGATGAAACAGAGAAAAGGAGTTTTGCACTTTTGTTTCATTCTAGAAAGAGGGAGAGGGAGAGATGCTCCTTTATTTTATTTCATTTCACGAAGGAGGGGGAAGGGGGGCGAATGAGAGAGACAGAGAGAGCGAGTTTTGCACTTTTATTTTATTCCACTTCTTGACAGAGGGAGGGGGAGAAGGAGAGACAGAGAGACAGGATACACACAGAGAGTGAGTTTTGCACTGTTATTAGTTCATTTCATTTCTTGACAGAGGGAGAGAGAGACACAGAGAGAGATAGAGAGAGAGTGTGTATTTCATTTCTAGAAGAAGCTAGGGGGGGAGGGGGGGCGGAAGAAATGGAGTGAGTTTTGGACTAATATATCATTTTCAGGAACACAGACCATTGGTGGGAAGGGCGGGGAATGAGGAGGGTGGGTGGTGGGAGGGGGGGGGGGGGGGGTATTGTCGGGACTGTCAGAAGGGTCTGGGTGATGCTGGAAAAGAACATATGTGAAACAGTGATGGTGTTGTTCAGTGAGCGACTTCTTCTTCTTCTTCTTCTGCGTTCGTGGGCTGCAACTCCCACGTTCACTCGTATATACACGAGTGGGCTTTTACGTGTATGACCGTTTTTACCCCGCCATGTAGGCAGCCATACTCCGCTTTCGGGGGTGTGCATGCTGGGTATGTACTTGTTTCCATAACCCACCGAACGCTGACATGGATTACAGGATCTTTAACGAGCGTATTTGATCTTTTGCTTGCGTGTACACACGAAGGGGGTTCAGGCACTAGCAGGACTGCACACATGTTGACCTGGAAGATCGGAAAAATCTCCACCCTTTACCCACCAGGCGCCGTCACCGAGATTCGAACCCGGGACCCTCAGATTGAAAGTCCAACGCTTTAACCATTCGGCTGTTGCGCCCGTCCAGTGAGCGACTGATTTCCATAATTTACCCCATTTGTCTTCCTTCTACTCATTATGCGCGCGCGCGCGCAAACACACACACACACACACACACACACACACACACACAATAATGAACAAGTTTTTACTGTACTCAAGATAAATTATTCTTTCCATCAACATCATCATGAAAATAAATATAAATAATAATAAATTCTTCCGGGACACTAAAATCACCACGAACATGGTCAACACAGACCACAGCACGTGCATCCACCATAACACCAGTCAGCCACAGTTGTTTCTACAGTGACTAGTATAGACGTGTGGGGAAAATCCGAAACAAAACAAACAAACAAACAAACGCGCCCCGTCTTGCAGCAGATCGCCGACTTGATCTTCCCGCAACATCTTCCGGTAGAACGGTCGGAGTAAGAAAAACAGTAACACGTCTATGACCCTGACAGTTCGCAATGTGTTTGACTTTCTGTGGCATTTTCACCGCTTCCCTCCCCCTAACTCTGACCATCTGTCTGTCTGTCTGCCTGCCTGCCTGTCTGTCTGTCTGTCTGTCTATCAGGAGGAAGGTGGCAGAATGGTTCGGACGCTCATCTGCCAATTCAGAGAGTCCGTGAGGGTCTGGGTTCGAATCCCGCTCTCGCCCTTTCTCCCAAGTTTGACTGGAAAATCAAACTGAGCGTTTAGTCATTCGGTTGAGAAGGTAAACCGAGGTCCTGTGTGCAGCACGCACTTGCCGCACTGAAAAAGAACCCATGGCAACGAACCTCTGGCAAACTTCTGTAGACGATATCCACTCTGTTAGATGCACAATGATACATGTAAGCTCTCACGGCCTGACGAAACGCGTTGGGCTATGCTGCTTGGTTAGGCATCTGCCTGGCAGATGTACTGTAGCGTATATGGACTTGTCCGAACGCAGTGATGCTTCCTTGAGAAACTGAAACTGGAAACTGCCTGTCCCTCTGTGGGTGTTGATCACCTTTCTTCCTTCCTTCACCACCATCACCTTCTTCCATCCTACACCGCCTCATGCCCCTCCCCACAACACCCCCCTCCTTCCCCAAAGACAGCATGCATTCTGCTCACTGGCATCATTGTGTCGTTGAGCTTGTCTTCAAGAATGGAGGGGATGGTGTCTTTAAACCCCCCACCCCCCTCCCTCACTTCCCCACTGTCCCTGTCCTTGGTTTCAACATCACATCATTCATTCATAAAGAAATCTTGCTGTGGCGCGTGTTCTTTTAAGCTCTGTGCCCCGCTGTTCGATGGTGACAGTCAAAGATGTGATCGTCTCTTCCTTGTGATGACGTATGGACCTGTCGCCCAGCGACTTGATCTCGTGCTGTGAGCGTCAAGCCTTCTTCCTAATGTCCTCATGCCGTTCACCTGACCGCAGTGTGTTTTCGTTGTGACTTTGTGAAGCAACAGTGTGTGTGTGTGTGTGAGGGGGTGGGGGGGTTGCCAAAACAAGACAAACGAAGTTCACCTGTCCGCATTATGTGTGTCCGTTGTGACGTAGTGTAGTGACCCAGTGAGTGTGTGTGTGGGGGGGGGGGGGGGGGGGGGGGGGGGGGTGGCAGGGGCTGGGGGGGGCTGGGAGGAGGGGAGGGGGTTACTCTGTGAAAGCAAGACAAAACCAAAACCAAACCAAATCGGACTCATAGCTTCCTGGCTCAGTTCCGTGTTTGTAAGATGATGTGGTTGTTTCTCCACGCCGGGTTTCCTCTTGGAGCTTTCGTTTCGCTTCTGGCTGGTGTCTGTCCTTTGGTTTCTGTCCGGGGTTCGTTCATTTTTACCTTGCCTCTTTCTTTCTTTTTTTCCTTCTTCGTTCCTTCCTTCCTTCCTGTCTTCCTTTCTTTCTTCTTTCCTTCCTTCCTTCATTTCTTTCTTCCTTTCTTCCTCCCCTCTATCCTCAAATCCGTTTATACGCTCCCACGACGAAAGGTTTTCTTTGCAAGTTGTCATTTCTTACAATCAGAGTGACGTTTTTTGTTTGTATGTTTCTTTCTTTCTTTCTTTCTTTCTTTTTCTTTCTTCCTTTCCTCTATCCTCGAACCAGTTTCTACACTCCCACGACGAAAGGTTTTCTTTGCGAGTTGTCATTTCTTACAATCAGAGTGACGTTTTTTGTTTGTATGTTTCTTTCTTTCTTTCTTTCTTTCTTTTTCTTTCTTCCTTTCCTCTATCCTCGAACCAGTTTCTACACTCCCACGACGAAAGGTTTTCTTTGCGAGTTGTCATTTCTTACAATCAGAGTGACGGTTTTTGTTTGTTTGTTTGGGTTTTGTGTGTGTGTGTGTGTGTGTGTGTGTGTGTGTGTGTGTGTGTGTGTGTGTTTTCTCATTGTCGTTGGAAAGGGGTGGGAGGAGGGAGAGGAGGAGAGAGTCACAGGCTGAGGGGAACAAAGCTTGGACAAAGATGGAACGATACCAAATGCGGGAGCCGGGGAGAAAAAAAAAAGCAAATGGATTGAAAAACGTAGGTCTTATTTTACTTCCTTTTTTTCTTTTTCTTTCTTTCTTTTTTTTTTAATTCCCCAAGTCAGGAAAATGTTTTCCATTGAAAAAAGATCAGTTATGTGTTATGATAGTTGGATCTCCAATCTATATTTGCTTGGTGATCTATTATTGTCCGTTTCTAGTTTTGAATTTTTTGCAATCTTTCATTTTTTTGTTTTGCTTTGTTTGTTTGTCTGTGTTTGAGCATCTGTTTATCGTTTTGTTTCATTGTTTTTGTTGTTGTCAATAATTGTATCATTATATAACGATTATAATTATGTGATGGTGATTATGGTATGTTGAACGACATTTGCCTGAACCTCTTCAAAAACATCTGTACGGTTTCTATTTTCCTCCTTAATTGGAGCGGCAGCTGTTTTATTGTGTGGTGTGATTGTGTGTGCGTGCGTGCGTGCGTGCGTGCGTGCGTGTGTGTGTGTGTGCGCGTGCGTGCGTGCATGCATGTGTGTGTGTGTGTGCGTGTTATTTTCTCACACAGTGTCTTCTGAACTGAAGGGTTTTAAGATGGCGACATTGTTCCATGCCTAATTTGTAACTGAACAACATTGTACGACAGCCTGTATAACATGACATTATACAACAGCCTGTATAACATGACATTATCCAACAGCCTGCATAACATGATAACATTATACGACAGCCTGAGCAGCACTGAAATTTTCCCAACACTCTCTCACCAACCGGGACATCAGGGGGCATCTACCAGTTTTTCATCGTACCCCGCCCATTTGGCATGTCTGTACCATCCCGCCCTTTGGGCATGTCTGTAGTATCCCGCCCTTTGGGCATGTCTGTAGTATCCCGCCCTTTGGGCATGTCTGTACCATCCCGCCCTTTGGACATGTCTGTACTGTCCCGCCCTTTGGACATGTCTGTACCATCCCGCCCTTTGGGCATGTCTGTACTGTCCCGCCCTTTGGGCATGTCTGTACTGTCCCGCCCTTTGGACATGTCTGTACCATCCCGCCCTTTGGGCATGTCTGTACCATCCCGCCTTTTGGGCATATCTGTACTGTCTGTACTGTCCCGCGCTTTGGGCATATCTGTACTGTCCCGCCCTTTGGGCATATCTGTACTGTCCCGCCCTTTGGACATGTCTGTACTGTCCCGCCCTTTGGGCATGTCTGTACTGTCCCGCCCTTTGGGCATGTCTGTACTGTCCCGCCCTTTGGGCATGTCTGTAGTATCCCGCCCTTTGGACATGTCTGTAGTATCCCGCGCTTTGGACATGTCTGTAGTATCCCGCCCTTTGGGCATGTCTGTACTGTCCCGCCCTTTGGGCATGTCTGTACTGTCCCGCCCTTTGGGGATGTCTGTACTGTCCCGCCCTTTGGGCATGTCTGTACTATCCCGCCCTTTGGACATGTCTGTACTGTCCCGCCCTTTGGACATGTCTGTACTGTCCCGCCCTTTGGACATGTCTACAGATTTACTCTGTTCTACCGCTACGTTTGTTTCAACTTGAGGTCTTTCTGTCCTCCGTCCTCTTTCCTGATCTCCTTTGTGGATCCGATCTTTTTATTTAAGGAACTCAGACATGTCTTCTTCCGTTCTGTTCTGAACAAACAACCAGGTTGTTTACATCATTCTTTTCTGAACAAACAACCAGGTTGTTTACATCATTCTTTTCTGAACAAACAACCAGGTTGTTTACATCATTCTGTTCTGAACAAAAACCAGGTTGTTTACATCATTCTGTTCTGAACAGACAAACTATTAGGTTGAAGAAGTCTGTGGTGTGTGTGTGTGTGTGTGTGTGTGTGTGTGTGTGTGTGGAGTTTGCTCTGTTACGAACAGACACTGGATCAGTTGGATGTGTGTGCCTCCAGTATCTAAATCACCCCCAGTTGCACTGACGACCACAATACAACAGGCCAATGAAAATCAGTCCGTGTGGTGTGTCTGACTGGCTTTTTTCACCAGCAGAGACAGGCCGGAATAGCTCAGCCTGTCAGTCGAGGATTGCCCCTCCCCTCCCCCCCCCCCCCCCCACCCCCCCCCAACCCCCCTACCCACTCGGACAGGACTGAGTGATGCTGTTGCTGGAAGCGAGAAGACACTAAACCAGGAGACAGTGTCATCTGTCTTGGGTACCGACTTCAGGCAGTCCCTCCATGTGACATCTCTCCCCCCCCCCCAACCCCCCGGGGCCTCCTCCACTGCTGCCCCCCAGGCCCCCCCCCTCCCCCCCGCATCCCCCAAGGTGTGCAGAACAGCTGCTGCAGCACCACACAGCGAAGACCTGTCGTCCGTTGACGATCCATCACGAGGCTGAGGACCGCCTTGAGCCAGTGGTTTGCCTCACACTCTGACGTAGGTGTATTGACAAGGAAGTGATAAGGGTTGTTTCTTATGTCACCATAAGTACAATACCACACACTCTGCTTAACTCTCTCCATACGAACGGCGAAAGAGACGACGTTAACAGCGTTTCACCCCAGTTGCCATCATCAAAATATTGCAAGTGGAAGGCTCTTGTACTGAAGAGGTGAATGTTGACAAAGAATACCACAATTCTGACGACGGAAGCTAAAGGTTGGGTCATTCAGACACCCACTGGACATCCGAGGGGTCTGTGTAGAGGAGAAGAAAGGACTGGCCGTACTGAGTGAGTTAATCCATCAAAACCGCTAAACCAACCAACCAAACAAACAAAAAACAAAACAGCTTTCATCCAGATACCACACCCTCATAAAAGGGAAGCAAAAAACATGAAAAGAAAAAAAAACTATATATTTTTTTGATACAGAAGAACTCGACCATCCATTTTATTAGTGATATTATTCAGTGTCTACCTTTTTATCTGGCTTGCTGTCTGAACACCAAATGATAGACATTATACATTGTTATCCACCTCATTTACTCTGGCATTGTTCAGAATTGTAAGACGACATCTTCATCTTATTCTCTGTGCTTCTACAAGAAATTTAGCTATTGACAGTATCAAAAGATCATAATCAGACTGACAAAGCAGAAACAATGCCTTTTACCCACATCAGATTGAAAAAAAACAACCCACTTATCTCTTACCTTATCGAATGTTTTACATTGAAACAAGAAATGTTTTTCATCATCTACACTAGAAGCGCACAAAGGGCATTGTGATTCTGTGATTGTCCTAGGCTGAAACCATCTTTTGTTTGCATTATTTCTCAGTTTCTTTAGCGGAAATCTTGCAAAATCTATTCTTTGCTACTTATCTGTGATGACTGTCAGTAATTTTTTCGTTTGAAATACACTTTTGAATGAAGAAAACCAACTATATTTTTCTTTGATTTCCATATCAGAATGCCAGTTTTGTTTAAAAGAACAAATAAGTCTATCTTTAAATTCCGAAATGAACTGCTGCTCATTTCCCACTTCCTGAGACATCCACACAATTCCAAAACCATGTTCAGACAGAATCTTTTAACATAATAAGTCAGTTTTCTTTACCTAATTCCATGATATCATAAGCCTGTTTGCAGAAACATGATTGTGGAAGCTTCAATAATTTCAATCAATATTTAATACTTGTCACAAACGTTTTTATGTATTAAGGATATCTGCCCGTTTCCCCATATAATATTGTATTGGTTGAGTGAATCGGTACATTTAGAAAACGTTTTATAGCATAGGTGTGCACTTCCTCGATTTGTGAGTTTACCTTTAGACCCCAAACTTCTGCTGCAGGTTCAATTTATGTATCAAACTTTTTTCCAAAACAGATGATAATCAATCAAGTTCAGCTTTTTTTGCTTTTTTTTTTTTTTAACGATTTCAGTATTTCAATTACACCTTTCTTTGCTTTCCTACAAGATTCTTCCCACAAATAGTTTAAACTTAATTTTGTTGAAAATACTACTCCCAAATACTTATATGAATTAGTTACTTTATCATCCGCATTTCCATATCACTACTTTTCATGTACTGACAGATGCCCACCGATTCTAAAAACCACAATGTTAGTTTTATCTAAATTAACTGTTAGGCCTAAGCGATCTGCTTCTTCTTTCAAAACATTTAATTGTTTTTGTAAACCCATAACAGTACCTGAGTAAAGAATAACATAATCTGCGAATAATAGTAAGAATATTTCAATAGCTCCCAGAATTAACTGAATTCTGTGTCTTCCTTTTCTTGACATTTCCACTGCTAATTCATTTATGAAAAAAGAGAATATCTGTGGGCTCGTATTACAACCTTGTTTAACGCCATTTGGACAACCAAAATATTCTGAATACACACCATTCGCACGCACACATGCAAGTACTGATTTATACATAACTCTAAGAGCCATATACAATTAACCATTCACACGTGCCACAGAGCATTGCGATTCACAGAATCGAAGGCCTTCTTAAAGTCTACAAATGCAACCTAAAATTTAGTATTGTTAAGCAAATATTTTTGCACAACAGAATAGAATTAAAAATATGGTCTATTGTAATGTAATTACTTCTAAAGTCTGCTTGCTGTTCGATTATTTTTCCTTCCCTTTCAGTCCACTTTGTTAATCTATTGTTCAGTATGTGAGTGTAAATTTTACTTAAAACACTGGTAAGCGCTTCTCCGCGATAATTATCAGAATTGATGACGTCTCCTTTTTGTGAATTGGAATTATTATGGATTCTGACCATTCTAAAGGAAAAGTTCCATTTTCAAAAAGCTGGTTAAATAACTGAACAAGAAAGTCAATGATGACTGAATTTGCATGCTTTAACATTTCTCCGACAATTTTATCTGGTCCTGCACTCTTTCCTGATTTCAAATGTCCAATACTAGTAGTAACCTCTTCTTCAGATATGGGATTATTGAATAATAGTTCACATGCATCATCTTCTTCTATTAAACTGTCCTATTCTTGTGGTACATCACAGTCAGTATAATTGAAAACCCTAAAGAAATGGTTATACCATTGTTGCAAAGATATATCATTACACATAAAAGCCTTTCTATGCACCGATCTTATCATTGCCCAAAACGTTTTGGAATCCTTGACTGAATCTCTCAATTTTCTCAACCTAATCTCTTCACAGTCTCTTTTCTTTGTTTTTCTTAATTCAACATAATTATTCTTTTCTGAATGTAGCATACGCTTCTCTTTTTTCTTTCTTTGTTTCTGTTTTACATCTTTAAAACCCTTTTAATAACCGTT
This sequence comes from Babylonia areolata, assembly GCF_041734735.1. NCBI lineage: Eukaryota > Metazoa > Mollusca > Gastropoda > Neogastropoda > Buccinidae > Babylonia > Babylonia areolata. Next base: position 16,520,607 of record NC_134883.1, read on the forward strand.
CAACTTCCTGCTTCTTTCGTTTACATCCAACATCAAACCAGTCAATACACTTTTTGTACCCTTGGCCCACACTTCGAACCATACATACAGCAGCCCCGTAAAAAGCAGTAACAAACTGATTTAGACTCTCATCCATGCTAGTGCTTAACAATAAGAAGGCTGTCTGTAAACAGTCTTGAAATTCAGCACTGTCAAGTTCATGTTTATAAATACTAAAATTCTCTTTTGACCATACAGTTTTTTCTTCGTCATGTTGTCTTGAATTCTCACCAAAATCATTCTGAATCTTTCTGCATGTTACTTCTACTGGTAAATGCCACGAGTCCACATGGAGAGAGAGAGAGAGAGACAGAGAGAGAGAGAGAGAGAGAGAGAGAGAGAGAGAGAGAGAGAAGGTTGGGTAAGAAGTAATGTTAATGGGATGTCTGGGGATACAGCAGGAAGATGGAGGAGGCAGAGCCGAAGTGGGGTGCGACAGATCCAGCCAAGGTATGGCCAAACACGTGCTTTTTTCTGACTCGTGGGGGTGGGGGAGGGGCGGATTGGGGTGGGAATAGGGGGGGCCGGGGGGGGGGGGGGGTACTTCTGTCTTCTTTCATGTCGCCCAGCACCTCTCAACCCTGTCCACTTCAGGGTGGGGGTGCCGTGTGAATGTATCGTAGATCGTGCACTGTGCATCTTTGGACTGGTTTTTCCACTGGTCCCATCACCCTCCTCTCTCCTTCTCCTCGTCTCTGTCTCACTCCGTTCGTTTCTGTGCCGTGACAGCACCAGAGCAAGGCGAAAAACAACAACAAAAAACCATGGTAACAGAGGGGAAAGAGGCAGACAGTCGTGGAAGGGGGTTGGGGTGTGTGTGTGGGGGCGGGGGGCGGGGGGCGGGGGGGGGGGGTCAATAAAACTCGAAACCAAGCATGTTTTGTGACTTTTACCTATTATTTTGAATCTTTTTTTTGTGTGTGTGGTTTTTTTGTTTTTTGTTGGGTTTTTTTTTTAGAGGAAGAGGGGAGGGAGGGGGAGAGAGAGAAGACAGAGAGAATCTGCCGGTATCTGCACCTGATCACCTCCGTGTTGGGAGGCTGTAAATTTCTCACAGCTCTGACTGCATAATGTCAGACCTCTGTTCAGCCCCCCCCCCCCCGCCCCCCCCCCCCCCGCCCCCTGCCCCGCTATCCTCCCTACCTCCCTACATCCTCCCCCTCCCCCGACCCCCCTCTTAGACTATCCTGTAAATTTCTCACAGCTCTGACTGCATAATGTCAGACTTCTGCCCCCCCCCCCCCCCCCCTCGCCCCCAATCCCTCCACATACACCTCCCCTCTCACACTGTCTTTTTTTTTTTTTTTTAAGGTATGAACCATGACCAGTGCCCGTAAAATCTGATTGTCTTTTTTTAGGTATGAACCACAACCATTGCGTGGTATCCCTTCCCTTGTAACACACCCACGCAGTATGGCCAACCCTTGTTGTCAAGTGCTCACAACTCGGACAGACAGAGACAAGGAAAGGAGATGGGGAGTGTAAGATGTATGTTTTTATAACACAGCCGGTAGAACGGCGTAAAACTGCGGACATGTCCAAAGGGCGGGACAGTACAGACATGCCCAAATGGCGGGACAGTACAGACATGTCCAAAGGGCGGGACAGTACACACATGTCCAAAGGGCGGGACAGTACAGATATGTCCAAAGGGCGGGACAGTACAGAAATACCCAAAGGGCGGGACAGTACAGACATGTCCAAAGGGCGGGACAGTACAGACATGTCCAAAGGGCGGGACAGTGCGGGACAGTACAGACATGCCCAAAGGGCGGGACAGTACAGACATGTCCAAAGGGCGGGACAGTACAGACATGTCCAAAGGGCGGGACAGTACAGACATGCCCAAAGGGCGGGACAGTACAGACATGCCCAAAGGGCGGGACAGTACAGACATGTCCAAAGGGCGGGACAGTGCGGGACAGTACAGACATGCCCAAAGGGCGGGACAGTACAGACATGTCCAAAGGGCGGGACAGTACAGACATGTCCAAAGGGCGGGATGGTACAGACCGAACAATTTCCTGTCTTAAAAACTAGGCCGAACACTTGCCTACCTTGATATCGAGGCCAAACAATTTCCTGTCTTGATAACCAGGCCCATCAGTTTCCTGTCTCCATGACTAGGCCTAACGATTCCCTGTCTTAACTAGGCCTGATAATTTCCTGTCTTAATAACCAGGCATAACACTGGTTTCCTGTCTTTATAACTAGACCTAACAATTTTCTGTCTCAGTAAATAAGCCTAAGGATTCCCTATGTCTTTTTTTTTTTTTTTTTTTTAGGAGAAATCAGAGGATGCGTTCAAGTTCTGCAAATGTGCAGGGCTGTCTCAGCATCCATGGAAGATTTTCGTTTCTTTTTTCTTTTTTTTTTTTTCTTCTTTTTTCTTTCTCTTTTTTTTCTTCTTTTTTTCGTTTTTTTTTCCTTCTTTTTCTTCCGTCATCATTTTTCTCCTTTCTTTCTGTTATCTTTTTTTTTCCTCTCTCTTCTTTATTTTCATTTCCTTTTTTTTCCATTTCCTAATAACAGATCTTCCCAGTGGCATGATTCCCTATGTCTTAATAACGAGGCCTAACAATTCCCTATGTCTTAATAACTAGGCCTAACAATTCCCTTTGTCTTAATAACTAGGCCTAATACACTCTTATGTCTGAGTTACTAGGCTTACAATTCACTGTCTTAATAACTGGAGTTAACAATTTCCTATGTATTAATAACTAAGCCTAACAAATCCCTATGTCTTAACAGCTAGGCCTAACAATTTCCTGTGTCTTGATAGCTACGCATAAGAATTTTTTAAGCCAGAAAATACCCATTCAACGACGATGTTTACCATCATAAATGCACACATTTTCTGACTGGTGCGATGAGATTTTTTTTTTTTTTATTTTTTTTTTTTTACGTTGCATGGTCAGACATTAATTTGCATTTCGCCACGAAACCACATAACCCGGGCGTCCACTTCGTTGGAAACTGACATGGTGACATCACAGGGTTGTGTGAACTAAAACGGCATCTGTCACGGGTTTTTTTTTCCAAGAGTCAGGACAATCACGCACCATACACCGCTGTGGTCACACTGAGCTTGCAGTCATTTGGATGATACAATAAACCGAGGTCCCGTGTGCAGCACGCACCTAGCACACTGACAAAATAACCCAACGACAGTGTTGTCCAGTGGCAAAATTCTGCAGACGAAATCCACATTGAGAGGTACACAAATATACATAAATCATGCATGAAAGGACGGACTGAGCGCGTTGGGTTATGCTGCCAGCTGGTCAGGCATCTGCCTGGCAGATGTGGTGTAGCGTATATGGATTTGTCCGAACGTAGTGACGCCTCTCTGAGAAACTGCAACCGATCATAATCTTTCCAGTTAAAATCGATCAGTTGGGTTCTGTGCCAGTTCTATAACATCAGCACCATAGTGTCTTATCGATCAGTTGGGTTCTGTGTCAGTTCTATAACATCAGCACCATAGTGTCTTATCGATCAGTTGGGTTCTGTGTCAGTTCTATAACATCAGCACCATAGTGTCTTATCAATCAGTTGGGTTATGTGTCAGTTCTATAACATCAGTACCACAGCGCCTGGTATTCACAACTGAGGCTACGACGTCATACTGTGTTTGACGTCATTGACATGTCAACTCCATTGTTCCAGGTTTTCCTCATGAGTGACATGGCTGCCTCAGTAGCTTACCTGTAAGCGATTTTGTTAAAACACACACACGCACGCACGCACACACACTTTATAACGAATTAAGATCTCTCGTTTCACAAACAAGGCAATCAACATCTCTCTCTCTCTCTCTCTCTCTCTCTCTCTCTCTCTCGGCGGGCGCTTGTTTTCTGTTTTTGTTTGTTTGGAAGTGAACTATTTCATCTTCGCTTTTTCTGCTGGCGGTGTGTGTGTGTGTGTGTGTGTGTGTGTGTTCCAACGTCACTGGCCCCGTATTATTCTTTTCTTTCTTTCCAGGAAAAGTGTTTGCTGTCAGTAAAGTACGAGCTAAGCACTGGTAATAGAATGTAAATAGTGTCTGTCTTTCCTCACTGTCCATCAACTGTTTCTGTCTTTCCTCTCTGTTCATTAACTGTTTCTGTCTTTCCTCTCTGTTCATTAATCTTTTCTGTCTTTCCTCTCTGTTCATTAATCTTTTCCGTCTTTCCTCTCTGTTCATTAACTGTTTCTGTCTTTCCTCTCTGTTCATTAATCTTTTCCGTTTTTCCTCTTTGTTCATTAATCTTTTCTGTCTTTCCTCTCTGTTCATCAACTGTTCCTGTCTTTCCTCTCTGTTCATTAATCTTTTCCGTCTTTCCTATCTGTTCATTAATCTTTCCCGTTTTTCCTCTCTGTTCATTAATCTTTTCTGTCTTTCCTCTCTGTTCATTAACTGTTTCTGTCTTTCCTCTCTGTTCATTAACTGTTTCTGTCTTTCCTCTCTGTTCATTAACTGTTTCTGTCTTTCCTATCTGTTCATTAATCTTTTCCGTTTTCCCTCTTTGTTCATTAACTGTTTCTGTCTTTCCTCTCTGTTCATTAATCTTTTCTGTCTTTCCTCTCTGTTCATTAACTGTTTCTGTCTTTCCTCTCTGTTCATTAATCTTTTCCGTCTTTCCTATCTGTTCATTAATCTTTTCCGTTTTTCCTCTTTGTTCATTAATCTTTTCTGTCTTTCCTCTCTGTTCATTAATCTTTTCCGTCTTTCCTCTCTGTTCATCAACTGTTTCTGTCTTTCCTCTCTGTTCATTAATCTTTTCCGTCTTTCCTCTCTGTTCATCAACTGTTCCTGTCTTTCCTCTCTATTCATCAACTGTTTCTGTCTTTCCTCTCTGTTCATCAACTGTTCCTGTCTTTCCTCTCTGTTCATTAATCTTTCCAGTCTTTCCTCTCTGTTCATTAACTGTTCCTGTCTTTCCTCTTTGTTCATTAATCTTTTCTGTCTTTCCTCTCTGTTCATCAACTGTTCCTGTCTTTCCTCTCTGTTCATTAATCTTTTCCGTCTTTCCTCTCTGTTCATCAACTGTTTCTGTCTTTCCTCTCTGTTCATTAACTGTTTCTGTCTTTCCTCTCTGTTCATTAATCTTTTCCGTCTTTCCTATCTGTTCATTAATCTTTTCCGTTTTTCCTCTTTGTTCATTAATCTTTTCTGTCTTTCCTCTCTGTTCATCAACTGTTCCTGTCTTTCCTCTCTGTTCATTAATCTTTTCCGTCTTTCCTCTCTGTTCATCAACTGTTTCTGTCTTTCCTCTCTGTTCATTAATCTTTTCTGTCTTTCCTCTCTGTTCATCAACTGTTCCTGTCTTTCCTCTCTGTTCATTAATCTTTTCCGTCTTTCCTGTCTGTTCATCAACTGTTTCTGTCTTTCCTCTCTGTTCATTAATCTTTTCTGTCTTTCCTCTCTGTTGATCAACTGTTCCTGTCTTTCCTCTCTGTTCATTAACTGTTTCTGTCTTTCCTCTCTGTTCATTAATCTTTTCCGTCTTTCCTCTCTGTTCATCAACTGTTTCTGTCTTTCCTCTCTGTTCATTAATCTTTTCCGTCTTTTCTCTCTGTTCATTAATCTTTTCCGTCTTTCCTCTCTGTTCATCAACTGTTCCTGTCTTTCCTCTCTGTTCATTAATCTTTTCCGTCTTTCCTCTCTGTTCATTAATCTTTTCCGTCTTTCCTCTCTGTTCATTAACTGTTTCTGTCTTTCCTCTCTGTTCATTAACTGTTTCTGTCTTTCCTCTCTGTTCATTAATCTTTTCCGTCTTTCCTCTCTGTTCATTAACTGTTTCTGTCTTTCCTCTCTGTTCATTAATCTTTTGTCTTTCCTCTCTGTTCATCAACTGTTCCTGTCTTTCCTCTCTGTTCATTAACTGTTTCTGTCTTTCCTCTCTGTTCATTAATCTTTTCCGTCTTTCCTCTCTGTTCATCGACATACTTGTGATGCATTGCGGTGTTTTGCTGACGTAGTGTTTGTTCCACACATGACTTTCTGATGCCTGTGATGCAGGGATGCCGGGGAGGGAGAGAGAGAGAGAGGGGGGGGGGGGGTGCTCTGTCGTTTATGAACATTGTCCCCACCTCTCTGTTAATCATAAACAGTATCGCACTCTTTATCATGTTTTGAATAGCAACCATATCTCTCTTCCATTTATAAATACCATCCTCTGCTTCTTTTATCTGTAAATATAAAACACCCGTTTTCCTCCGCCTTTCGTCTAAAAATCGTTCTCCCATCTCTTTCATTTGTAAACAGCATTCCTATCTCCTTTGTCATTTATAATTGATATCCTCTCCTCGCCTTCCATTTCTGGATGATTTTTTCACCTTTGTTTTTAATGTTCTCACCCTTTTCTATAAATAGTCTTCAGGAAAAAAACACACACACAAAAACCAACAAAAACAATGTGCTCCGAGCAGCTGAGGCATAAAAGCCTTCTCTCTTAGTCATGAATTGTATTTTTTCCCACGTTTGTTTTATCCAGATATTATCCCTACTTCTGCCTCATGGATATGAACACCATCCTCACTCGTGATCTGCAGAGTCCACAGCTCGCTTGTCTTAACAGACACAACCATCACCTTGCAATTTATGAATGGTAACACCACATCTCTTAAATGATATTATTCATAATATTTTATCTCTGATATAATATTATTTATAGATCATATCCCTAGGCCTACACCTTATACCACACCTCCTTATCATTTATTTCCAGTTTACCATTTCTTTCCTTTTCAAATTAATATATTCCATGTTGGTACACGAAACATCCCTCTGACAAAAGTTTAGAATTTATAATGCATGACACAAAAATCCTTCATGATCTAGGTCGCTTTATTTATCACTCTAATAAACGTCGTGCTGCTTTATTATGATAACGGGCACAACCTGAGTTCTGTTTTGTTATACATATGAAACAACGAACGTACATATTTAAGCGGACTTGCTCACGATGGAAGGCATTTACCTTTTTGATTTTTCGATTCATGTGTTTGCATGCCCGGTTTTTACAAAATCGAGTCTGCGCGTTCGCAAGTGTGTGTGTGTGGGGGGGGCAGGGGGGGGGCAGATGTGGGAGGGGGTGCGTGTGGGGGGGGATGGGGTGTGTGTGTGTGCTCAACATTGTAATGGGTCAGAAGGCCTTCTACAATAAAACATTTCTCTGAGTTCTGAGTTCCTTTTCAAGTTATGTTTCACCTCTCTGTTGATGCTATTTCCGCGCGTCTTTCAGTTGTAAATACGTACTGTCCCCACATTTATTTGCTCTGTGTATATATGTGATACCCTGTTACCTTTGTGAATGTATTCCTACATATATTTAGTTTGCGAATGTATTCTACGTACCTTTCTTTCTGAATGGCATCATCACCATCTGAACATCTTGTGCTGTGTTCTTTCTGGCCCCTCCCCCTGCCTCCTACTCTCTCTCTCCTGTCTCTCCCCCCCCGCCCCCCACCCCCGCACCTCCTCCCCCCCAATCTCTCTGTGTGTTATATCCTTTTCCCTGCGTTGACCATCCATACATCTTTACGTGTTCTGCGCAGACTTTACGACTGTTGTTATCTAAGATGTGACGAATGGCCACCTTTACTTTCCATGTCCGTGAAGACACCCCATCATGCAGCCCACAGACACAGCTCTGTGCAGGTCCCTGACCCAAAAAGCGGCAGCGATCTCGATCGGTAGTGGTTTCCTTTCAGTCGTCTTTTCCCAATCACCCCCACCCCCACGGCACCCACTCCATCCCTCCCTCCCCTCCTCTCCCCCTTACCTCTGTGTGGCCTCAGCTTTTTCACCCCCCGCCCCCAATCTTACCCTTCCCCCCACCTCTTCGTCCCCTGCCTCCCCCTCACCTCCCCTCCCTCCTCCCCTCCTCCTGCCTGCCCCATGCCCTATCCATTTCTGTGGATGATATCTTTTCGTGCAGAGCCAGAATCAAGTTAGTGCTCAGTGCGGAAAGACGTGGTGGTACAGATGGACAGGGGAGGGTGGACGGGGGGTGTAAGCAGGAAATAGAGCGGACCCTCTCTGCACTGAGAGGAGCTGGAAATAGGATTGGTGAGAAGGAGGAGGAGGAGAAATAGATAAGGGAAAGAAGAATGAGTGAAGAGACTCACAGGCAGACAGACAGGCAAAACGAACGGACGAACCTTTTATATCGATGAAAAAAGGAATAAGCGCAAGTGGCTTGTTTTCATCCTGCCCTCATAAAAAGGGAAAATGAATACTCAATACAAAAGCATAATATTACATGAATAATTTCAAATTAAGTCACAAAAATGAAAACACAACAAAAAATACGAACAACATAAGTACATGCACAAATAATTCTTAGATCAGTAAGAGAAGAAGAAAGAGAGACAGACAGACAGACAGAGACAGACAAAGATAGACATATATATAGCACATGACAAGGAGGACAAGTGAGAGATAAAGAGACTGAATGAATGAATGGATTAATAGAAGTGGGAGATACAGAATATGACGAGTAAGCGAATGACTGAGAGAGTGACTGAGTATGCTTGCTTGCTTGCGTGCGTGCGTGCGTGCGAGAGAGAGAGGATGGAGAGTTGGAGGGAGAGAGAGGAGGAGAAGAGAACAGAGAGAGAGAAAGAATGAATGACTGACTGACTGAATGAATGAACGAACGAACGAATGAATTTTACTTCTGAGGGTAATAGAATAAGCAACTTTTTTTTATCATTCAGCCATCAAAGGGAGAAAAATGAAGGAAAAAAAAGAAAGACAAAAATGTGGAGAGAGACAGAGGGAGTTTCGGGGAGTGGAGGAAAGAAAGAGGACGACGTGGACAAAGACAAAAGAGAGAGAAGGATGAAAGAAGAGAGACAGACGAGCGTTACCTGCTGACAGAAGGAAGACCCAGCCAGGTCCCCAGGTCTCTGTACAACCATCACTCCACAGGGCTGCACGGAACTGCCACAGGACAGCCGCACCTGAAAGGGCAGTGTGCTCTTCAACAGTGTTAAGGACACCACACCTGAAAGGGCAATGTGCTCTTCAAGTGTTAAGGACACCACATCTGAAAGGGCAATGTGCTCTTCAACAGTGTTAAGGACACCACATCTTAAAGGGCAATATGCTCTTCAACAGTGTTAAGGACACCACATCTGAAAGGGCAGTGTGCTCTTCAACAGTGTTAAGGACACCACATCTGAAAGGGCAATGTGCTCTTCAACAGTGTTAAGGACACCATACCTGAAAGGGCACTACACCTGACAGGGCAATATGCTCTTCAAGTGTTAAGGACACCACATCTGAAAGGGCAATGTGCTCTTCAACAGTGTTAAGGACACCACATCTTAAAGGGCAATATGCTCTTCAACAGTGTTAAGGACACCACACCTGAAAGGGCAACGTGCTCTTCAACAGTGTTAAGGACACCACACCTGAAAGGGCAACGTGCTCTTCAACAGTGTTAAGGACACCACACCTGAAAGGGCAACGTGCTCTTCAACAGTGTTAAGGACACCACACCTGAAAGGGCACTACACCTGATAGGGCAATGTACTCTTCAACAGTGTTAAGGACACCACACCTGAAAGGGCACTACACCTGACAGGGCAATATGCTCTTCAACAGTGTTAAGGACGCCACACCTGAAAGGGCAACGTGCTCTTCAACAGTGTTAAGGACACCACACCTGAAAGGGCAATATGCTCTTCAACAGTGTTAAGGACGCCACACCTGAAAGGGCACTACACCTGACAGGGCAATATGCTCTTCAACAGTGTTAAGGACGCCACACCTGAAAGGGCACTACACCTGACAGGGCAATATGCTCTTCAACAGTGTTAAGGACGCCACACCTGAAAGGGCAACGTGCTCTTCAACAGTGTTAAGGACACCACACCTGAAAGGGCAATGTGCTCTTCAACAGTGTTAAGGACACCACACCTGAAAGGGCAACGTGCTCTTCAACAGTGTAAAGGACACCACACCTGAAAGGGCAATATGCTCAACAGTGTTAAGGACACCACACCTGAAAGGGCAATATGCTCAACAGTGTTAAGGACACCACACCTGAAAGGGCAATGTGCTCTTCAACAGTGTTAAGGACACCACACCTGAAAGGGCAACGTGCTCTTCAACAGTGTAAAGGACACCACACATGACAGGTAAAGTTTGAAGCTGACCTCAACATTTTTAAAAGCCTTCTCATTCACGGGGGAAAAAAAGGCAAAACAAATTAATGAACAGCTCTGGTGTAAGAGTCCATCCCCCTATATACTTTACAGGTTTACAGGAAGGGCCAGAGAAGGACTGAGGCCCACAGGAAACCCTATCACTGTCCAGTGTTGTCTCCCCCTTCTCTCTCTTATCCCTCTTCCCAACCTCCACCCCCCACCCCACCCCCCCTCCATCTCCTCGGGGAAAAAATACTGCCGATGTTATAACACAGCCTCTGGAGCTTGTTTACGGCAGATTCAGCTCCAGCCCTGTTTTCTTTTCCGCATAAACATTGCGGTCTCTGTTACTTATATGTTAATTTCGTTTTGTTTTGTTTTTTCTTTTGTTTTGATTATTAACTAAGCCCAAAATAGGAAACAGCAGAAAAATACGACTTTTACATCTATCTACACAAACGTTTAGCAAACAGATGAAGAGAATAAAAGTACAGAAATATAATTAAAAAAAAATACAGCAACACTCTAATTGGTGACACGTATATCCTGTTCATTAAATCTGTATCATAACCGTCTACTTACCCAGATGCACACCCAAGAATACCCAGTATGTTTGTTGGGCACAGGCCGGTGAACAGACGTTCCAACAGCAGCACTGTGAACAACTGGTATTGTCCGCTGTTAGGTGTACACACAATCGGAACCGTTTCGGAGCAAAGTTAGACACACAATCAGAACTGTTTCGGAGCTAAGTGAGACACACAAAATCAGAACTGCCTAGATCCCGTCCTGTCCTCACGACAGCCACAACCCTTTGACAAACAAAGCAGCCCTGACGTTTGTTTTTTCTATCGTCACCCCCTCACCCACTTCCACAACCCCTCCCCCCCACATTTCACTCCCGCGCATGCCAGTCTTGCTGCACGTGCGTCTACGTCACAAACCTCGCGGTTGCGCATCGTGGCTGATCACGCGCGCTTATCTGTGTCAGTGGGCTTGCCAGTGTGGGAAGGGCATGGATGGGTGTTGACTGAGATTTGACGTGATGTGGGGAGGGAGGGAAGAAGCAGAAAACGTAAGTGTCCGAAAATTGGAGTAATGTGGTCACACTTACTTTTCTCCGTGATTTGTTGTTCTGCCCGAAACCATCATGGTCAAATGTGTCTGCCATAACTTTTACACTTGTACACGTGGGTGCACTCACATACACTCCTGAGCATGCACGCACTCATTAGTTTTACCATCGTCGTCATCATCATCATTATCTGTCGATCACATTGAGGGCAGGCCACAGATCACCATTGTTTGTCTACAGTACATTGTCCACAGTGAGGGCAGACCACAGTTGTCCACAGTGAGGGCAGACCACAGTTGTCCACAGTGAGGGCAGTGAGGGCAGACTACAGTTGTCCACAATGAGAGCAGGTCACAGTTGTCCACAGTGAGGGCAGGCCACAATGAGAGCAGGTCACAGTTGTCCACAGTGAGGGCAGGCCACAATGAGGGCAGGTCACAGTTGTCCACAGTGAGGGCAGACCACAGTTGTCCACAGTGAGGGAAGGACACAGTTGTCCACAGTGAGGGCAGGCCACAGTTGTCCACAGTGAGGGCAGGCCACAATGAGGGCAGGTCACAGTTGTCCACAGTGAGGGCAGGCCACAGTGAGGGCAGACTACAGTTGTCCACAGTGAGGGCAGGCCACAGTTGTCCACAGTGAGGGCAGAATACAGCTGTCTACAGTGAGGGCAGGTCACAGTTGTCCGCAGTAAGGCTGGTCACAGTTGTCCACAGTAAGGCCGGTCACAGTTGTCCACAGACAGTTGTCCACAGTGAGGACAGATTACAGTTGTCCACAGTGAGGGCAGGCATGTTTTACACAAACCAAGGGTTGTCTCTCAAACCCTGATCAGCGCGTTGGGTTCAGGCAAAGATCAGACATCTGCGAGCCTCCTCCTCCCCTCCCCCCCCCTCCACCACACCCCTCTCCCCCCTCCCTATTTTTCCTGTTTGCCACCTCTTTCGAACTGAAAATGGGGGGGCAGCCGAACATCTGAGATGTGTAACTAAAGAACTTGATGACTGACCAAGTCATCACGACATGGCAGACGGCCACTTGCCTCTGAAGCAACGAAATGAGCGTGGAACTCTTGACAGACAGAATTACAGAATTGTTATCTTGTCTCCTGCTGCTGTGGCGATTGGCATACTGGGAATATGAGTGGTGTGTGTGTCTGTGTCTGTGTCTCTGTGTGTGTCTGTGTGTATTTGTGTGTGTGGATGAGTGCGCGCACTTTGTGTGCGTGCGTGCGTGTGTGTGTGTGTGTGTGTGTGTGTGCGCGCGCGCGCGCGCGCGATAAAAATGAGAGAAGATGGATGTCTAAGTGCTTCTCTTCCCACCCCATTTCCTTGAAAGAGCTTTCAGTTCAGCAGAGATAGGCTGCACTTATCAATTCCTTGTCATTGTTGTTGTTGTTGTTGTTGCTGATATTCTTCTTCTTCTTCTACTTCTTCTTCTTCTTCTTTCTTCTACGACTACAGCTGCTGCTGCTGTTGCTGTTACTGCTACTGCTGCTACTTCTACTACTGCTGCTGCTAATGCTAATACTGCTGCTGAGACTAATACTACTACTTCGACTGCAAATTCTACTACAACTACGACCATCACCACTGCTGTTGTTGCCATTCATTTTGATTTTTATTGTTCATGTTGAAGACCTCGTAATCTGTATATTTTATCTTCATTCGTCAAGCATTCTCGTCACAGATTTCTGTGTGAAATTTCTGCAGAATGTTATCAGGGACAACTAACTCGATGACGTCGGTTGTCTTAGGAGTGCTCAAAGAGGAAATGATGATGGTTTGGTTTCTGAGTCCCTCCGTAATGAAGAGAGAGGGGTACTACTTTGGTTAGTCCGTCGGTCTGTCAGTCCGTCTGTCACTCTCTTGGTCAGTCAGTCTGTCTGACTGTCGATATATTAGTCATTCTGTGTTCTGCAAATAGGAAAGTGAGGGGGAAATGACCTTGATGGGCAATGTGGAAGTGATGGGCAATGAGTGATGGGCAGTGTGTGACAGGCAATGTGGAAGGGATGGGCAATGTGGAAGGGATGGGCAACGTGGAAGGGATGGGCAATGTGTGATGGGCAATGTGGAAGGGATGGGCAATGTGTGATGGGCAATGTGTGATGGGCAACGTGGAAGTGATGGGCAATGTGGAAGTGGGCAATGTAGAAGGGATGGGCAACGTGGAAGTGATGGGCAATGTGTGATGGGCAACGTGGAAGTGATGGGCAATGTGGAAGTGATGGGCAATGTAGAAGGGATGGGCAGTGTGGAAGGGATGCCGCCATGATTGCTGTGAGGAAGTCTTCCTGGCTGTGAAGTCAGGTTGAAAGCTTCGTGTTATGGAGATGGCCGGACAGAACCTACACTGTGGACCGTTTGCTTGTTTGTCATTACCTGGACTTAGTTACTTTGTTAATTGTTTCTTGTCGTTATCATGACTTAGGTCTGTTGTTGTTGTTGTTGTTGTTTGCCTTTACCTTGACGTAGTTACTTCATTTGTAATGGTGCAAATCCGTTTACTTTAATCGTATTTCTGTACTTACTTTAATTTGGGGTCAGAGTTAGACAAGGCTTGAAGTAGAACATGTTTTCATTGTACTATATCGCTGATAGAATATCCATTTCTTTAGCTCCAACCATCTCGCCACTTGACCCTCTGACCTCACAGCAATGTTGATTTCAGAACAAGCACGAAGCTGATCTTCTGTTTACCTCCCTTTCTGGACAATAAGTTCCTTTCATTCCCTGCTGAAAAACAGTCTGTTTTGCTGTTGTTATTGTTGTTGTTGTCGTGGTTGTGATTCTTATTGCTGGGATTTGTCGTTCTTGTTTTCACTTCACTTCAAGCTCAGTCAGTGTGTCGAAGTGTAAACACTGGAGTCAGCTGTTTGGTTGAAGTGTGCTTCTGTCATCAGTGGGCATGTAAGGGAACCCGGGGGGCGCGTGCTTGTCACAGCTAGACACCACACACAGGCGTGGAAAAAGAGGCGGGGAAGGGGGGGGGGGGGGGTGTTTAATGGGAAATTGATGCCGTCACGTTTGATGACGCACAGTCCCTGGGAAGAACAGTGGGGGAGGGGGGGGGGAGTGAGGAGGGAACAAATAGAAATCTGTCCGCTGTTTGTTTCACCACGGGAACAAATGACCACCAACACCGGGAAGGGGTGTGGGGAACAAAACATACGTGCGCGCACACGCACACGCAAACACACACTCACACACACACGCGCGCGCGCACGCGCACGTACGCACGCACGTCGATGAGGGGTGGAGAGGATATGTTACCACTAAGACTGAAACCTGTTGGTTTTTTTCTTTCCACATAATGATCCATGCGTATCTGTAACCCGGCTGTTTTTGATTTGATAGTTTATGCGCATGTCTGCTGTCTCTAGAAGAGACGGAAAGTGGGTTTTGAAAGTGTTGACCCCCCCCCCCCCCCACCCCCCCCCTCCACCATCTCTCCATCGTCCAAGCGCAGGGGGTAGGGGTGGGGGTGGGGGGAGAACAGTGTTGTGGAACCTTGGGGGGGAAGGAAAATGTCTGAGCGAGCTGACATGATAACCATGTCGCAGCGGCAACCTGACAGGCCCAGAGCCGTCACTGGCGGACATTGTCACGTAAACGTGACGTCAAATCTGTCGCATCCGGCCTCCCCGCGCAGTGCGCGTGCTGCCGCGTCACAAGTGTCTCGTTATTGGCCGCGTTGTCGGTCAATAGTCGGGGTGTCGGGTTGCGTCCCCTGCTTGAGGAGCTGAAGTGATTCCGGCAAAAAGTTGCTGCCGCGCAGATAGTTGTGTAAAGTGACACTTGAAACAAGGAAACACTGTTCGCTGCGGGGATGGGGATGGGGGCTTTGATTGGGAGCGACATGGAGAGCTCTCTCTGTCTCTGTCTCTATCTCTGTCTCTTGATTAATCTCTGTCTCTGTCCGTCTGTCTGCCCTCTTTGTCTCTCTCTTTTCTATCATTATCTCTTTCTATTGTTGTTTAAAGAGAGTATTCAAGTTGTTCGAATTTTCTCACCAAGACTGCCTGTATTTGCATCTGTAGGTTTTGTGTGACGGTGGGACTCATCTTGAAAGCAGACGAAAGCTACACACACACTTGTCATGTAGATATACTTTCAAACGTGAACGGATTTCCATAGCAGGGTCATTATAATGGTTACTCTCATTGATCACCGTGAAATGAAGAAGCTGTCTGTACTGGGTGTCCGAGTATTTCTTGTTCTCGTGGTGATCTCTGTTTCGATTTTTCCACCAGCCCCCGAGCCTGTGGTAATTGGTATCGAACACTTGTGTGTCGGCAGATCCACAGACTGTCGTTGGAGAGACACTGTGGCGATCCCCACTCTAGGGGGACTGTTGACTCTGTCTGGACACTGCTTGAGCAAATTACTGTCGTGACGAGGAGTCCTTGAAGACGGGGTCCCCCGTTAGCTGATCAGAACAGGTACTGTTGATGCTGACAGTCACTGATGAGGGGTATGATGACAGTAACTTATCAGGTTTTGATGTCAGTTACTGATGAGGTTTTGATGTCAGTTACTAATGAGGTGTATGATGATGATGAGGTGCATGATGACAGTCACTGATGAGGTGTATGATGATGACAGTCACTGATGAGGTGCATGATGAGGACAGTCACTGATGAGGTGTATGCTGATGACAGTAACTGATGAGGTGCATGATGATGACAGTCACTGATGAGGTGCATGATGATGACAGTCACTGATGAGGTGCATGCTGACAGTCACTGATGAGGTGCATGATGAGGACAGTCATGAGGTGTATGATGATGACAGTCACTGATGAGGTGCATGATGATAGTCACTGATGAGGTGCATGATGAGGACAGTCATGAGGTGTATGATAATGACAGTCACTGATGAGGTGCATGATGATAGTCACTGATGAGGTGCATGATGAGGACAGTCATGAGGTGCATGATGAGGACAGTCACTGATGAGGTGCATGATGATGGTCATTGATGAGGTGCATGATGACAGTCACTGATGAGGTGCATGATGATGGTCATTGATGAGGTGCATGATGACAGTCACTGATGAGGTGCATGATGACAGTCACTGATGAGGTGTATAATGATGATAGTCACTGATGAGGTACATGATGACAGTCACTGATGAGGTGGATGATGATGGTCACTGATGAGGTGTGTGATGACAGTCACTGATGAGGTGCATAATGATGACAGTCATTGATGAGGTGCATGTTGAGGACAGTCACTGATGAGGTGCAAGTTGAGGACAGTCACTGATGAGGTGCATGATGACAGTCACTGATGAGGTGTATGATGATGACAGTCACTGATGAGGTGCATAATGATGACAGTCATTGATGAGGTGCATGTTGAGGACAGTCACTGATGAGGTGCAAGTTGAGGACAGTCACTGATGAGGTGTATGATGAGGACAGCCACTGATGAGGTGTATGATGACAATCACTGATGAGGTGCATGATGAGGACAGTCACTGATGAGGTGCATGATGATAGTCACTGATGAGGTGTATGATGATGACAGTCACTGATGAGGTGCATGATGACAGTCACTGATGAGGTACATAGTGATGACAGTAACTTATGAAGTGTATGATGATGACAGTCACTGATGAGGTGCATAATGATGACAGTCATTGATGAGGTACATGATGAGGACGACAGTCACTGATGAGGTGCATGATAACAGTCACTGATGAGGTGCATGATGTTGACAGTCACTGATGAGGTGCATGTTGATGACAGTCACTGATGAGGTGCATGATGAGGACAGTCACTGATGAGGTGCACTGATGAGGTACATGATGACAGTCATTGATGAGGTGGATGATAACAGTCATTGATGAGGTGTATGATGATGATAGTCACTGATGAGGTGTATAATGATGATAGTCACTGATGAGGTGCATGATGACAGTCACTGATGAGGTGCATGATGATGACAGTCACTGGTGAAGTGTATAGTTTTCTCTAAGGCGGTCTGACACTGATGTTCTCTGTGAACTGTCGGCACTGGAACTGCTATTGAACGAAGCCGTGTTGTTGTTGTTTTTTTCCGGGAGGAGACAACAGTTAGGTGAGGGCCATGATAAAAACACAGCAGCGAATTAGAAGAAGATTTAAGCGATAATCACACATGTGCATGCTCTTGCCCACACTTTTCGGATCCTCTTGAGATTTGTTGTTGTTTTGCTGTTGTTGTTGTTTTTGTTTTTTGTGGGGTTTTTTTTTGTTTTTTTTTGTTTTTGTTTTTGTTTTTTTGTTTGTTTGGTTGTTTTGTTTTGTGTTTGGTTTTTTTTTGGGGGGGGTGGGGGGGGGGGGGCGGGGGCGGGGGGGGGGGTTGTTTTTGTTGTTGTTTGGTCGTTCAATTGAATGTTTATGAACTGAGTAGTGAATCAGTTTTACTGGCATTTTCTGTTGTGGGATTCCTGTTAGGTATTGAGTCCAATGTAAATAGGGACACACACACACGCACACACTCACACACACACACACACACACACACACACACACACACACACACACACACACACACACACAAAGAGCAAATTGTGAATCACCCTAATTTGGGATGTTCGTGCAACTTGTTGACAGCGATGTCGGAATTTCAGCGGTGTTGGTGATGGACCTGCTTGCTCCATCATGGTCGGAGACGTCTTGCTGGGACGGAAATGCGGTTTGGGTTTAGATTCTGAAGGTTCCCGAGGAATAAGGACGGAGATTATGGAGAAACAATTACCGCGTTCATATATAATGTATGTGCAACTCTGTAAGAAAATGTTTTCGCCGCAGGCTGAGAGTGACCTGCAGAGACTAGAACAGATTTGTGAAGATAGACAGACAGGCAGACAGGCAGAGCCATGCACACAGAAAGACAGACAGAGAGAGACATAGAGAGCGGACGAACGAAACAGAGTGAGAGGTAGACAGAAAGAAAGGGAGAAAGAAACGCGCGTACACACACACTCACACACACACACACACACACACGCACGCACGCACGCACGCACGCACGCAAGCACACACACACACACACACACACACACACACACACACACACACACGGCATAGAGAAAAAAAGAAAACAGAGACAGACAGACAGACAGAGAGAGAGAGAGAGAGGTGTATGACCTGGGTGTAAGAAATGCTCCCTGAGTGTCAATCAAAAAAAAAAAATCTTTCCTTTTGTGTGGAATTTCAATAAATGTTTTTTGCATGTTGCTTCTTTATTCTTTGTCTGTTTGTCTGTCTCTCCCTTTCTCTCTGCCCCCTTCTCTGTCTGTCTCTCTCTCTCTGTTTCTTTTTACATGTCTATCATTCTGACCACACAGACGCGTACACACACATCAATCATTCAATCAATCAATCAGTCAATCAATCAATCGATCAATGTATCTGTCAATATGTCCACCTCTTCGTCCCCGTCTCTCCATTCGTTCTCTCACTGTGTCTCTCTGTGCTGGTTGTCTCTCCACCTGTCTGTCTGTCTGTCTGTCAGTCACACTGATTGACTATCTGTATATCCCTCAGTCTCTGTTTGTGCTATACGCTTTACTTGTGGCGATGAATCTGGTGATAATTTTTGTTGTTTTACTATTTGTGTATGCGTTGCTGCTGCTGTTGTTGCCAGCTGCCTTCATCGTTATTATCGTCATAATCATTTTCACTGTTGTCAGCGTCATCATCATCACCACTATTAGTAGTAGTAGTAGTAGTAGTAGTAGTAGTAGTAGTAGTATTGTTGTTGTTGTTATTATTATTTTTATCATCATCGTTGTTGTTGTTGTTGCTTTTTTTTCATTATCATTATTTCACTCTATACTTAACTTTCATTGCACTATATTTTAATGTAATTATCTATTTGTTTTGTCATATCATGTTATTTCATTGTCATGTTAATGTTTCACACAAACCAGGGATAGGCCCCCAGTGCCTGGTCACCGTGTTGCCTTCATGCAAAGGCCAGGCATGTTCTGCCCAGCAGATGGTGTGTAGCGTGTATGGATTGGTCCGCACACTTTGACTCCTTCCCGGGACAAAGAAACTGAAAACTGTTGAAAAAAATTGCAACGTATTTCTCAGATCACACACACACACACACACACACACACACACACACATTCAGACTCAGACTCTCAAACGATTTCCCAGTGAGTGGGACCAGAGTCCCCAAGACACAAGGGGCGATAACTGTGTTTGGTCACTGTCACCCTCTCTGTTTGGGTCCACACACGGTTTGAAGACAGAATTTGGCCCACAAAGAGGAGGGGGTGGGGTGTGTGAATGGAAACAGGTGGGGGAGGGGGGGACCGTGCCGTAAACAGGAGGAAGGTGGTGAGGGTGGTGCGGAGAGAAGGGGAGGTGGTAAACAGCGGGGTGTGGGAACCAACAGCTGTGCTGAGGGAAGTCGCAAAAGGTGGAGGTAAACAGGCAGGGGAGATTACCCCTGGCGCTGAATTAACCCCCCTCGTTCAAGTCGGTGTCAAGGACAGTTATTCTCCGCCTCACTGTTGCGCAACACTCGCAATTCCTTCCCCTACCTTTGTGGGGTTTGTGTGTGTGTGTGCGTGTGCGTGTGTGTATGCGCGAACGTGTGTGTATGTGTGTATATGTGTGTGTGTGTGTGTTGTGTGTGTGTGTGTGTGTGTGTGCCGACAGGTATAAATGTCTTGTGTGGGCGTCAGAACTCCTGCAGGTGACGATTAGACACACCCTCACACAGGCCTGAGTCTTTGTTTCTTTGTTTACTTCTCCCTTCCTCTCTCTCTCTCTCTCTCTCTCTCTCTCTATGTTTCTCATATATATATATATATATATATATATTATATATATATATATATATATATATGTATTCCTTGGATTGTGACTCTCCGCACTATGATTGAGAACACCACCAAACTATGGTTGTTGTTTCTGGATCACCTGCCATAAGGGGACGACGGGTCATTGCTGCCAGTGCCGGGATGTCTGAGGAGTCCACATGGCCCCAAACTGCAGTCGTATCAGGCGTACACCTGGTTCTCTCCTATAGAGAGAATTCAGATGGCCCAAAGCTGTAGTCTTATCAAGCAAACTATTGGCTTTGTCCCTGAGAGAGACGGAATTCAAGTGGCTCCCAACTGCAGTCTTTGAAGGATTTCTTTAGCTATATTTACACTTCCTTTTTTGGTCTTTGCAAAGTTATTTTGGAATAACGAAAGAATTGTTTGGCTGTTACCTGCACTTATTTTCCCCCACTTAAGTCACACACACACACACACACACACACACACTTAGAACAGTGATGGCCCTGTTTCTGGTGAGGGCCAAATGAAAAAAAAAAGAACACCCGTGCTTATCTTTTGTCTTTGTGGATAAAGAATTGCGACTTTCTTTCTCTTCGTCTGTCTGTCTGTCTGTGCCTGCTCCTCTTTACTCTCCCCTCCTCTCTCTCTCTGTCTTTCTGCTTCCCTCCCCTCTCCTCACACACACCTTTCTCCCTTCCACCTCTCCGTTTCTCAGCCACCTCTTGTGTTCTTTCTCGCCTGTCTGTTTCTGTGTGTCACGTGTGTTACACGTGACCTCTGTCGGTCCACAGCAGGGCCATCTTGTTTTGGGGTTTGTCCCAAATAATCTGTTGGGGGTTTTATCGTCATCATTGTTTATACGTCTGCTGTTTGTGTGCCCGTTGAGGAGGTGGGTCTGGTACAAACTGCGTCAGCATCAGTTTTAGAACATGATAAGGATAATAATGACAACAGTAACAGTATGATGATGATGATAATAATAATAATGATGATAATGGATAGGGAACAAGAAAAACCAAACAGAACGTCTCTTGCATGATGTACAGGTTTCTCCTGTTTTACTGACTTCTGGTGAAAACTAAGTATAGCAGATGGTTTGTGTATACGTGTTGTGGAACTTCCGTTAAGGTTGCTGCAAGGTGATCTTACTTATCACTTTGGGAACCACCACCACCGTAATCACCGCCACCGCCACAAACAACAATGAACAACAACCAACACCAACATCATATAATAATGATAATGACAACAACAGCAAACAAAATTAATAATAATAATAATAATGATGATGATGATGATAAGAAAAAGAAGGAGAATGATGATAATGTGGATGATGATGATGATGATTCCTTTTACGAAGGTCACAAGGAGAGTGGTGGTGGTGGAGATTGGTGATTTTCAGCACTAATGCTGCTGTCGCCGCAGTTGCTGCTGTTATTCGTTTCATCTTCTGCCGTGCTTAAAGATCGCGTCGCAATACTTTTTTTTCTATCAGATGTCTAAAAACAAACAAAGAAATATACGTGTTTTTTTTTGTTTGTTTGTTTGTTTGTTTTTTTTTTGGGGGGGTTCTTTGTTTTTTGTTTGTTTGTTTTTTCATGTTCTTTGACTTGAAGTAACTAGAGAATAACTGCCCTTGATATACCTTTTGAAGTAACTAAAAAATATCTGTCCTTGGTATCACCGGAGATTAGAAAAGAGAGATAAACCACTTGCAGAAATTGCTGAAGCCAGGCAGCCTGCGCCGCGGCACGCATTCATTATTCATGAGCTGCCTTTGCCCCGCCCAAACCAAAGGAAAGCGTCAGTCGAACGCAGTCTCCTGAGTGATTTTATAATTTGGATTACACCTTTTTTCCCTTTTCTGTTTGCTTCATCCCACGCAGATGTCAAACTCAATTTTGTTGTGAATAACATTCCTAAATATTTATATGTATTGGTTACTTTTATTTCCCTATCACCACAGCACCATTTTTCATGAGTCGAAAGATGACCCCCATTGCGGAAAACTATAATATTGGTCTTATCGAGATTCACTGTTTGTTGTAGTCTGTCTGTTTCTTGCTTAAGGGCATTTAATTGATTTTGTAACCCTATGGGTGTGTCAGACAAGAGAACAACATCATCAGCAAATAGCATTAAGAGCAAATCTGTTGCGCCAGGTATCATTTGTATTCCATGTCTCCCCTTCTTTGATAACTCCACTGCCAATTCACCGATGAAAAAGGAAAACAGCTGTGAGCTTAGCATACAACCTTGTTTAACCCCTCTTGGACACTGAAAAAAGTCTGAATAAATACCTTTGTCACGAACACATACAAGTACAGAATCGTAGATGCTTTTAACAGCCATGTAAAACTCCCGAGAGAGAGAGACAGAGACAGAGACTTAGAGAGAGAGGTAGAGCACAATACAACGGTCTGCTCGGGCAACATGAAGCGTTCGTATATATATGAATTATATATATGATTATGTACATATAGATAGATTTAGATTTACATACTGATAGATCTATATGAAATTATGTATGTATGTATTCATGTATGCATGTATGTATGTATAGATAGATGTTAGAAGAGAGACAGAGCTGAATATGTGTTTTATGTTTTGATATATATATATATATATTTTTTGTTGTTGTTGTTGTTGTTGAAGAAATGGTGATGTAAACCAGAAAGTGTGAAGAAAAAGTAGCGTTACGAAAACGCAGTTCAATAATTTATAACTGTCTCCCGTCTCTCTCATGTGCAATATTGCGCTGGGGGTGGGGAGTTGGTGGTGGGGGGAGCTGCTTTATTTTCTTTTTATATTATCAACATTCAAGCAGATGCAAACGTGCTAAAAACCAAGCAAAAATGAATCGGTTTTCATTGTATACAGCGAATCTTACTACACGTGGGAAATTCCAGGCATAACTTAACTTTCGCTTTACTGCAGCTGAACCGTCAGAACCGACCAGTTTCCTTCAGGTGGGGAAGGAGAGGGTGATTTACCCCCACCCTTCCGCACTGCGTGTGTGCCCCAAAACGGCTTCAGCACTGTTATAGACAGTAAGAAGGGGCCTGCCGCGAGTGGTTTATCTCTCTTTTCTAATCTCCGGTATCACTTTTGAAGTAACCACAGAATAACTGCCTTTCGTTTTCATTTTGAAGTAACTACAGAGTAATTACCCTTGGTTTACCTTTTGCATCCACGGTGGCTTCTTGGGTCTTGTGTAGCTGTTGTTTATTTCTTTGGTTGTTGATTTGTTGTTTTTGTTGTTTTTTTTCCTGTGATCTGCTTTGGCCAGAATGGCCACTTTACTGTTTGGATACAAACAATCAACTGTGTGTGCAGTTAGATTTATTGTGTAGTGGTTATGAGACAGCAATGTAACACTGTGGGTTAACCTTGATGACAGTCATATAGAACAGTGGTGTAACTCTGCATGTTAACCCTGATGACAGCCACATAGATAAGGTTAACCCTGATGACAGCCACATAGATAAGGTTAACCCTGATGACAGCCACATAGATAAGGTTAACCCTGATGACAGCCATATAGATAAGGTTAACCCTGATGACAGCCACATTGAACAGTGTTGTAACTTTGCAGGTTAACCCTAATGACAGCCACATAGAACAGTGTTGTAACTCTGCAGGTTAACCCTGATGACAGCCACATAGAACAGTGGTGTAACACTGCAGGTTAACCCTGATGACAGCCACATAGAACAGTGGTGTAACTCTGCAGGTTAACCCTGATGACAGCCATATAGAACAGTGGTGTAACACTGCAGGTTAACCCTGATGACAGCCATATAGAACAGTGGTGTAACACTGCAGGTTAACCCTGATGACAGTCATATAGAACAGTGGTGTAACACTGCAGGTCAACCCTGATGACAGCCATATAGAACAGTGGTGTAACACTGCAGGTTAACCCTGATGACAGCCATATAGAACAGTGGTGTAACACTGCAGGTTAACCCTGATGACAGCCATATAGAACAGTGGTGTAACACTGCAGGTTAACCCTGATGACAGTCATATAGAACAGTGGTGTAACACTGCAGGTTAACCCTGATGACAGTCATATAGAACAGTGGTGTAACACTGCAGGTTAACCCTGATGACAGTCACATAGAACAGTAGTGTAACTCTGCAGGTTAACCCTGATGACAGCCATATAGAGCAGGTTAACTATGATGACAGCCACATAGAACAGTGTTGTAACACTGCAGGTTAACCCTGATGACAGCCACATAGAACAGTGTTGTAACACTGCAGGTTAACCCTGATGACAGCCACATAGAACAGTAGTGTAACTCTGCAGGTTAACCCTGATGACAGCCATATAGAGCAGGTTAACTATGATGACAGCCACATAGAACAGTGTTGTAACACTGCAGGTTAACCCTGATGACAGCCACATAGAACAGTGTTGTAACACTGCAGGTTAACCCTGATGACAGCCACATAGACCAGTAGTGTAACTCTGCAGGTTAACCCTGATGACAGCCATATAGATAAGGTTAACCTGATGACAGCCATATAGAACAGTGGTGTAACACTGCAGGTTAACCCTGATGACAGCCACATAGAACAGTGTTGTAACACTGCAGGTTAACCCTGATGACAGCCACATTGAACAGTGTTGTAACACTGCAGGTTAACCCTGATGACAGCCATTGATGTCACATCCATCACCACTCAAATCAGTCCGGGGTTCATTTTTTGGGGGGGTGCAATAAGTGGCCTCCAATGAGCAGACATGAGGTGGAGGGTGAGAGAGAGGGGGGGGGGAGGAGCAATGGGGTGAACCTTGGCAGCGAACTCCCGAAGACAGCCCTCAGTGTGGCTGAAGGCTGCAAGATCATCAGATTGACAGTGCCTGATTTACACTCGGGAGCACAGGGGTATGGAGGAAGAGAGAAAGCAATTGCAGCTAATAAGATGGAAGAGTTCGTTTTTTGGTGGGGTTCGTTGTTGTTGTTTTCTTTGGTTGCTGTTGATTTTTAGTTTAAAAAAAAAAAAGAAGAAGAAGAGAGAGAGAGAGAGAAAATAAGGGAAATATGGAAGAGGAGATCAATTAGTTTCACCAAAAAAAGAGTTCGTTTTTTGTTTTTTGATGGGGTTTGTTGTTGTTGTCTCTTTGGTTGCTGTTGATTTTTAGTTTAACACAAAGAGAGAGAGAGAGAGAGAGAGAGAGAGAGAGAGAGAGAGAGAGAGAGAGAGAGAGAGAAATATGGAAGACGAGTTAAAAAAAAGGAAGCATAAAAGTCACGGGTGGGGTGGAGGGGGGGGGGCGAGAAGGGGGAGACAGAAAGAAATTTGACGGGGAAAAAAGGAGAAAAAACTTCGTTTCGAACAATTGCATGGTAGCTCTCCGTCCCTCCCTCCCTCCCTCCCTCTCCCTCTCTCTCTCTCTCTCTCTCTCTCTCTGCCTCTCGCTCTGTCTCTGTCTGTGTCTGTCTCTTTCTCACACATACTCGCTCTCTCTCTCTCTCTCTCTCTCTCTCTCACACACACACACACACACGCACGCACGCACGCACACACACACACACACACAGATATATATATATATATATACACCACCACCACCACCACAACCACCACCACCACCACCACCAGAAAGAGATATTCTCTCTATCTCTGTCTGTCTTTCTCTGTGTCTCTCTTTGTTCCCTCCTCTCTCTGACTGTCTCGCACTCTGCCCCCTCGTCACCTTCGCTCACTCTCTCTCCATTCCTCTTTCTTCCGCCCCTCCCTCCTTCCCTCCTTCCCTCTCATCCGCCACCCTCCCCACGTCTCATAAACGCTGCGCCCTGCCCCACACGTCCACCCGCTGTGTGGCCCCTGTTCCCTGATGCAGGGTGTGTGTGAGGGGTGGGGGGAGTGTAGGGTGAGGGGGAGGGAGGGGACGGGGGGGAGCGGGCAGTTAGTCGCCACATCCGTCAAGCTTCTCTTTCACTGTCTGCGTCATCACGGAGCCGACAGCTGTGACGTATTGCCCATTTCCGTTCAGGACACGGCGCATGTCCAAGATGGCTGTACCAACTTCCTGTCCAGCACCTCTCTTCCTCGTCAGCTTTGGCTGGTTGATTGGGTGTTTTTACGCCAAAGTGCGGTGGAGATGTCTGGATTGGGTTTCGGGAAGGTCTGGTGGGACTTGCTGATTTTGGGGGGGATGGTTTTGGAGGGCTCTCCAAGTGCCTGGTTTTCTGAGCTGTCTGTCTGGCTTTCCTGCCGACTCGTGATTTTGTCCTGGGTTGATAGTGTTCCTGCCGTAACAACAATGTCACATGGACACGCGTGCATGCGATCACACACGTACACACACACATACATAGATACACACACACACACACACACACACACACACACACACACATACACACACACACAGGTGAAGGTTGATGAACGATCATCTGGTCTCTAACGGGTCCTTTCAACGTGTACAGTCAGCCGTGGCACAGGATTGTATTGTATTGTATTATATTGTAGTGTAGTGTAGTGTAGTGTATTTCTCTTTGTACTGATTTGTACTGTGGTCTGGTGTTTTCACTGGATGCACTGTGGCCTGGTGTTTTCACTGGATGCACTGATGTGTGGTGTTTTCACTGGATGCACTGTGGCCTGGTGTTTTCACTGGATGCACTGTTGTCGGGTGTTTTCACTGGATGAACTATGGTCTGGTGTTTTCACTGGATTCTCCGGTCTGATTCCGGCAGTGATCTTGTGGATTTGTCCGTCGCCTTTGTCACGTTTGACGACTGTTCTGCCGCTTTGCACAGGCATAAAGAATTTTTTTTTTTTTTAAACGTCATGCAGGCAGCAAACGTACATCAGGGGGATCAGTCACTAGGCAAACCAACAAGAGTAAGTTCTGTGCAGTTTCTGTTCAGACGCTCAGCACGGCGACATGCCTTACCCGTTTGTCAATCAGTTGTGCATGGTCTTGTGAGGGTGGGGGTGGGGATGGGGGGACACCAATGCATGAAAAGCTTTGCCACACTGCTAAGGATAGAGGGGCCGTGTTTTCTGGTGTTTTCACTTGATGCACTTATAGTCTACAGAATCTTCACAATGATGAAGGCGGTAGTCAAGGGAAAGAAGAAGAAGAAGGAGATTGCATCTTCGTTTCACTGCTGTTGAACGTGTGGTCTCAGTCTTTGTTTCATTACGGATGGCCGACTCGTGGGTAGACTCGTGTGGTGCTGTGTTTTTGGTTGGTTGTTAGCTGATACTGAGCTCGCATGGCTGAGACAAAAGAGAGAGGAGCCGAGAGAGACAGACCGACAGGGAGCGAAAGAGGGAGATGGAGGACACTGCCGGGATTCGCAGTTACCGTTCCTCCACGGCATCTCTTCACTTGTCCTCTCTCACTTGGTTTCCACACCGCTAACCTGCCACAGTGCTGCTGGTCACTGACACAGGAGGTAACGCACGTGCCGCTCGGAACAGTTATCGCTGCACCGTGACGGCAGTCGTTCCGGGCAAGCAGCAGTGGAAATGACAGACCACGTGAAACCGGGAGCTGTCAAGTTAGTGGCGTCGTGCAACTGACAGTTGTCATACACTTTAACTAAGAATAAATATATATCATACACCTCATACACTTTAACTAAAAATAAATATATATCATACACCCACCAGGACGAGACCAACAGACAGACAGACAAACGGACAGACAAAGGATGGACATCTCGATAGACAGGTTTCAGTTTCAGTATCTCAAGAAGGCTTCACAGCGTTCGGACAACTTGAGTTCATATATAATAATAATAATAATAATAATAATAATAATGGATACTTATATAGCACACTATCCAGAAATCTGCTCTAGGTGCTTTACAAAAACGCTTTTGATAACATAAAACATTATATCTATGTTACATACACACACCAAAATGTGACCACACACACACACACGCGCGCGCACGCACGCACGCACACACACACACACACACACACACACACACACACACACACACACACACACTGCATACATACATTTTAACATACATGTGTATCTAACAGCTACCCTAACACATACGCACACATAGGCAGGCACAAACTTACATAAACACACGCACACACAATACACATTCATATACATGCATGTAGTTGTGGACCTGCCACAATTGAACTTATTGCTGAGGGAAAAGGTGAGTTTTGAGACGAGATTTAAAAGATGCGAGGGAATCAGAATGACGGAGATTATCAGGGAGCTTGTTCCACGTCTTTGGCGATTGAAAAGAAAACGATCTGTGTCCATAGGTCTTACTTCTGACGTGAGGTATCCTGAGAAGTCGAGTATCAGAGGAAGAACGGAGCTGGCGAGACGGGGTATAGATATGGATGAGTTCAGAAAGATACTTGGGGCCAGATCCCCAAGATATACACTATATATACACTACATGACATCTGATGACTGACAGCAGCATAACCCAACGCGCTTGCCAGTCAAGCCTTGAGTGTTTGCATTATATTGTATATTTTTGCCAGGAGGACAACACTCGTGTTGCCATGGGTTCTTTTTCAGTGCGTCAACAGCGTGCTGCACGCGGGGCCACGATTTGTCGTCTCATCCGTATGACTGGACGCTCAGTTTGATTTTCCAAGTCGAACATATGAGAAAGGGCGAGAGCAGGAATCGAACACAGACCCTCACGAACACTGTGTTGGCAGTGAGAAAAGCGTCTTAACCATACTGCCACTTTTGCTGCCTGATAGACAGACAGACAAACGACAGAAAGAGACAGACAGGCGTACATCAGGATGGTTTCTCTATCACATGTCAGTTGTCTTTCCGCGCGAAGGGCGTCTGCGTGCCTGTGCCTATTTGTTTGTGTTGTGCTGTTTGTCCTCCATCACCCCCCACACCTTGAGGAGAGAGACACGGACAGCCGGCAGGGATGACGTCACCATTACACACACACACACACACACACACACACACACACACAGAGCGAGAGAGAGAGAGGCCAACACGGTCATCACATTCACACACACACACACACACACACACACAGAGTGAGAGAGAGAGGCCAACACGGTCATCACATTCACACACACACACACACACACACACACACACACACACACACACACACACACACACACAGATTGCTTATCACGGTCATCACATTCACACACACACACACACACACACACACACACACACACAGAGGACTTAACATGGTCATCACATTCACACAAACGCGCACACACACACACACAAAAACACACACACACACACATACGTGGCACACACACACACAGATTGCTTATCACGGTCATCACACACACACACACACACACACACAGAGGTCTTAACATGGTCATCACATTCACACACACACACACACACACACACACACACACACACACACACACACACACACAGAGGACTTATCACGGTCATCACATTCACACACACACACACACACACACACACACACACACACACACACAGGACCTACCACGGTCATCACATTCATAGAGACAGACGGGGAGCGAGAGAAGAGACAAGAGAGTGGGCTGTCAGTGTTTGCACAGTGTGACCTCAGCTCTTCCAGATTTTCATCGTGGACATCGACAGCAGTTTTTCACACTCTCCTACATCAGTAGTAACTAACCGATGCGTCCCAACAAGTATACATGTATGTATGTATGTATGTATGTATGTAACTGTGGACAGAGACAGACAGACAGAGACGGGATTAGAGGATCAGATGCAGACAGACGGAGGAAGAGAGAGGAAGAGGGAACAGCACCTGAGCGGGCCTTCATCATCGTCAAACTGGCAGTGCCGGTCCGGTTGTCCAACACGATTGTCTAACATAGTGTTGATGACACAGTCACAGTGAGTGGGTGGGACAGGACTCAGCTTCTTTCTTCCTGTCTCCACCCTCTTTCTCTCCCTTTCTCTCTTTCTCCCATTCCTTCTTTCCCTTTCTCTCTCCCCTTCACTCTCTGCCTCTCCCCCCCCCCTCTCTCTCTATCTCATTTCCCCTTCTATCTGTCTTTCTCTGTCTCCCACTCTCACTCTGTCTCACTCTCCACTTCGCTATTTCTCCCCCCCCCCCCCTCCCTCTCTTTCTCTCTATCAGTCGGTCAGCTATTTCAGTGGCGCACGACGCAGAACAATGACGTCATCACAAGCACTGACATGGAAGATCCCGTTCTCTTCTCCACAGGGGCAGTCAGTGCACCGTGTTTTAACCTTGGCTTTCACACACACACACACCTCCACACCATAGTTCGGTTACCTTACCCCCCCCCCCCCTCCCACTTCACCCCCTGCCGTCCCCCACCCCCACCCTCCCTGCCCCCTTCCCATCATTCCCCCCAGTCAGTCGGCCTGAGAGAGGAAAACAAGGCAGAGATCAACAGCGGAGGGACGACCAGTGTTGATCAGTGTGGAACGGTTCTTTACTTACCTCCCATTCCGTGCTTGGTGGGGTTTTTTCTCTCTCCCCTTGCCCCCTCCCCACTCCCTCCCTCCCACCATGGGCATCACAACAGGGGTGGTGTTTCTACGTAGAAGTGGGGGTGAGGGGGTGGGAGTGGTGTTGTTGATGAGAGTGAACTGACCCTGAACCTGACATTTGGGGGTGGGGATGGGGATGGGTGACTGAGTTCTTCGAGGCCGGGCAACAACAGGTCATACACCTGTCTTGTTACACACACACACACACACACACACACACACACACACACACACACACACACAGAGAGAGAGAGAGAGAGAGAGAGAGAAATCGAAATCGATTTTTTTTTCTAATTGAGGGAAAAGGAAGAGGCACTTATCGGCCTGTTTTTATCCTACGCTCGTAAAGAAAACGTTTAGATTAGTCTAGGAAATAGAAAGAAAAAAGTGGGGGGTTGGGGGGGGGGGGGGGGGGGGATTACATACACATCGCATGGCAATAACAACAACTGAAACTAAAAACAAAAGAACAAATAAATGGCATAGAAAATACACAATTCTCCACAAAATAACATAGTATGGGGATGCGTGAAAGAGAGAGGAAAGAAGGTAAGGAAGGAAGAGACACAACGAAGGAGAGAAAAGGAGAAACTGTTGAGAGAGAGAGAGAGGGGGGGGGGGAGAGAGAGAGAGAAAATTCAGATGGTTTAATGTGCTTCGGCCATAGTCATACTTACACATAAGGGAAGGGGGGCGAGTGATGTGAGAAGAGACAGTGGGTAGTCGTCCAACTGTTCATTTGAAAACTGTGTAGTAATTTTATTTGAACACAGTTTGTGCGAACTAAAATTCTAAGATGGAGAAGAGAGAGAGAGAGAGAGAGAGAGAGAGAGAGAGAGAGAGAGAGAGAGAGAGAGAGAGAGAGAGAGAAGAGTGGACGGATGTTGTTTGACATCCCCCCCTTCCCCAGAGCAGTGAAACAAATCACTTCATTCCAGACATGTTGAACTTTTAGCTTGGTGTTTTGCTTTGGTACAACTGGTAGATAAGCAGACATTTATCACACTTGTGTGTGTGTGTGTGTGTGTGTGTGTGTGTGTGTGTGTGTGTGTGTATGTAACTATGAAATGGACAACGATTTTGAACCATTAAGACCCTGAAAAGAGGGAGAACTGGATGTGAAGCACACACACTCACACACACACACCCTCCCTCTCCCTCTCTCTCGCTCTCTCTCTCTCAGTGTCACGTGGCATGGGATTATTGATGGCAAGACAGGCCGGCTACTTGTGGCCAGTCACTGATAGTTGTCTCCCTTGTCTATTCCCCCAGTTCTCGCCCCTGTTGTCCCCGGTTCCAGTAGTGGGGAAGCAGAGGATTCATTCATGTCTGTCCTCTCCAGACTTCTGCTGGAGGGGGTCAATTTTGCCACGGATTATCTTGAAATTGGATTTAAAACCGTGATTGTGCAACTCTCTGGTCTCATCAGATTTCTGCTTTCTTCTTTTCCACAAGTCCCCCATCGATGAGACCATCACCCACCCACCCCTCCCCCCACCCCTCTCTCTCTGTGGCCCCTTGCCCCACCTCCCTACCCCCCTACACTCTACCCCCTTGCCCCCCTCCCCACCCCCATGGTCTCGTTCTGCTAGTCCCCAGAGGTTCTCCAGTCATTGGCTGATCCTGCCCTGTGTGCTACGTCCATGCCCGCAACACAGTGCCGTAAGGAGGCGGGGGTTGGGGTGGGGGTTGGGGTGGGGGGAGGGCCTTGGGGGTGACGTGGGGGGGGGGGGGCGGGGTGTTGACGGGCTTTTGTCACCTCCCCCCTCCCCTGACCCCTTTCCCCCGTGCCCTCACTGCCCCCACCATCACCCCTTGTCTACGACTTTGAACGTTGGTTCAACAAATTCTCTGTGTATGTCACGGTGTGAGGGGGGGTGGAGTGGGGGGGGGGGGGGGGGGGGGAGGAGGAATGAGAGAGAGAAACAGTCAGATAGCCATAGAGAAGGAACATTTTGATCGAAAGGACTTGCCATGTCACCCATCTTCCACCCACCCATACCCCATCCATAATTTGTTGTTGTTTGTTTGTTTGTTGTGCGGTTATGAGGTCGTTGTGTCAACAGTCAGCAGTGTCAACAGTCCGTGGTGTCAACAGTGGGTGGTGTCAACAGTGGGTGGTGTCAACAGTCGGTGGTGTCAATAGTGGATGGTGTCAATAGTGTTGGTGTCAACAGTGGGTGGTGTCAACGGTCAGTAGTGTCAAACATTAGTGGTGTCAATAGTGGGTGGTGTCAACAGTCGGTGGTGTCAATAGTGTTGGTGTCAACAGTCGGTGGTGTCAATAGTGTTGGTGTCAACAGTCGATGGTGTCAACGGTCAGTAGTGTCAACAGTCAGTGGTGTCAACAGTCGGTGGTGTCAGTTGTGGTTGGTGTCAACAGTGGGTGGTGTCAACAGTGGGTGGTGTCAACAGTCAGTAGTGCCAACAGTCCGTGGTGTCGATAGTGGTTGGTGTCAACAGTGGGGGTGTCAACAGTCGGTGGTGTCAACATTGAGTGGTGTCAACAGTGAGTAGTATCAACAGTGAGTGAAATAAACAATGAGTGATGTGAACTGTGAGTAGTGTCAACAGTGAGTAATGTAAACAGTGGGTGAAGTACACACACACACACACACACACACACACACACACACAGCGGAGTTTTAACCCCATGCAGTCCCTTCCCTTCCGACTCTACACCATGTACCGCTGCAGCCGTCATGTCGCCAGAACCGGAGAGATTTCCCCTCGTGCCCCCTCCCCCCCCCCCCTTGCCCCCCCCCCCCCCCCTGTCCTTCCCCATCACCGCCACAGGATGGCGCCATGAACGGTTCCAGACGGCCGCCTTCTCTGCTTGTTGTGTGGCATTTGGCGTCTTCTGTCCCCGGCCCTCGTGCATGTGGCGTGCGGCATGTGGCGGCGTGCTGTGCATCAGTGTTGACTCTGAAGATGCTGGTTGCCTTCACCTTGGACGTAATGCTCGTGCGGGGGAAAGGGGTGGGGGGGGGGGGGAGGGGGGGGGGAGTGAAGGGACAGAGAGAGAAAGATGGAAGGAGGGAGAGGGAGAGAATGTGGGTGGAGGGATGGGTTGAGGAGGATGAAAGGGAACTTTTCCACCCAACTGATGCCTGCTGTGATGGTGATGGTGATGGTGATGATGATGGTGATGACTGTTGTTGTCAAGTTGCTGGTATTTCCGAGTGGCTTCCCCCCTTCAGTCAATTTTATATCATAGGCACATGACTGCTACTGCAGTCAGCGTTATGTTACCACGGGATAGCTATGGCAGTGTTATGTCACCACACAGGATAGCTGTGGTAGTCAGTGTTATGTCACCACACAGGATAGCTATGGCAGTGTTATGTCACCACACAGGATAGCTGTGGTAGTCAGTGTTATGTCACCACACAGGATAGCTATGGCAGTGTTATGTCACCACACAGGATAGCTGTGGTAGTCAGTGTTATGTCAACACACAGGATAGCTATGGCAGTCAGTGTTATGTCACCACAGGATAGCTATGGCAGTGTTATATTACCACACAGGGTAGCTATGGCAGTCAGTGTTATGCTATGGCAGTGTTATGTCACCACACAGGATAGCTATGGCAGTGTTATGTCACCACACAGGACAGCTACGACAGTCAGTGTTACGTCACAGGATAGCTATGGCAGGCAGTATTATGTCACAGGGTAGCTATGGCAGGCAGTATTATGTCACAGGGTAGCTATGGCAGTCAGTGTTATGTCACAGGATAGCTATGGCAGTGTTATGTCACAGAATAGCTATGGCAGTGTTATGTCACAGGATAGCTATGGCAGTGTTATGTCACAGGGTAGCTACCAGTCAGTGTTATGTCACAGGATAGCTACGGCAGGCAGTGTTATGTCACTGGATAGCTACCACAGTGTTATGTCACAGGATAGCTATGGCAGTGTTATGTCACAGGGTAGATATGGCAGTGTTATGTCACAGGATAGCTATGGCAGTCAGTGTCATGTCACTGGATAGCTATGGCAGTGTAATCACAAAAGTGACTACATACCTATCTCAAGTACCTGTGGTTATGACCTTGTTTGCCTTCCATGTTTTTCCTGCTACATGGGCAATATATATATTTATATGTGTGTGTGTGTGTGTGTGTGTGTGTGTGTGTTGGGGAGTGGAGACATGTGCAGGTGAACAGGGGTGGTGCTTCTGATCTTTGTCCTTGCCATTTTTCTCCCCAACCCATTCCAGATGTTCTCGCCCTCTCTCTCTCTCTCTCTCTCTCTCTCTCTCTCACACACACGTGCATGTGCATACTACCACACACACCTCCCATACATACGCATGATACAAAAATGTTCTCTGGTTGTCGTTTTTAATTTCACAAAAGAAAATATTTTTTGATTCACCAGGACAAATGTAATGACCAAATCACTTTACAACAAAACAAGAACACAATCAACTTTTTTTTAAGTGAAAGAAAATAACAAACAAAGCGTTTAAG
The DNA here is from genome assembly GCF_041734735.1 of Babylonia areolata. Classification (NCBI taxonomy): domain Eukaryota; kingdom Metazoa; phylum Mollusca; class Gastropoda; order Neogastropoda; family Buccinidae; genus Babylonia; species Babylonia areolata. The sequence goes on from NC_134883.1 coordinate 16,555,613, forward strand.
TTGACAGGGAATGTTTCCATGCATTTTTTCAGTGACATGAGTTCTGAGATCAGAGAGAGAGGACAGCTGCTGGCCACACCCTGTGAACAGGCATTACTGCTTGGTAATACAAAATTGTTTGTGTGCAGTTAGCTGTGGTCCTTTAGTTGGTAATGTGGTGGTGTATAGGTTGCGTACAATGTATGACAGATAATATGATGGTAATATATTTGCATTGTTCGTATACAGTTTTGTGGTTCATTTTGTTGATACTGTGGTGGTGTATAGATCATACATAGTTCAGTGGTCCATTCATTGATAATAGCTGCACTGACCTGGAATTCACTGCCTTTTTCAGCCCATCACAGCAGACAAGTTTGGCCAGACAATACTTGACACAAACAACATCAGCTAAAAATGACAAGAGTTAAACAAAAACAAAAAAAAATTCAAACACACCCACAAAGCTCCCTGCCTCTTCGTCCACCCCATGTCAGCGTTCACACTGATGATGAACAGTGTTCACTGACACAGGGTGGATGAGAAGGCAGGGGGCACTTTATTTTTAACTCATATCACTTGTAACTCCATATATATCTTCTGACCTTTACACACCAACGAGTGCTACAGCCTAATGGTTAAAGCACTGGGACTCTTAATCTGAGTGTCCTGGTGTGCCTGGGTTCAAATCCGGGTAGCGCCCGGTGGGTTAAGGGGGAAGAAAAAAAAACCTCCCAGGTCAACATGTATACAGACCTGCCAGTGCCCTTTACCTGTGTAGAGGGAGATACTCAAGTTCAAGAGTCCAAAAACGAATAAAAGGAAGGTTGGATGGATGTAGAGTCAAGGAAGGAGGGAGGGAGGGCAGAGAGAAGGGAGAGGAAGGTGAGAAGGAAGAGAAAGGAAGGAGGGTGGAGAGAAGGAGCAGGAGGAGAGAAGGAAAATAGGTTCCTCTATCCCCCATTAAAAAATAATAATAATAATGATAATATAAATTCAGGCACACAAAACCAGCAAGCCACCCTCTTCCTTTCTCTTCCCTAAGGGGGTGGTGTTTGGAGTAAAGGGGGGAGTGGTGTGGGGTGTGGGGTGGGGTTAAAGGGGTTAAAGTGGTGTTAAAGCATGTGTTAATGAGGAGTAGCGTGAAGAGTGCAGGGTCTTAAAAGGTGGTATTGTTAGGACAGGGGGTAGTGTTAGGAGGGGGGTGGGGGCACTATTAGAAGGGGGTCTTTGGGGGGATGTTAGGATGTCCAGAGGAGGAGCATACTTTCTCCCCCATCCTCTGTTCCTATTCCCCCCCCCCCGGCAGGGTTACACAAAAAGCCCAGCTGAATGCAAGGGCCATTAAGGTCTGATTACATGCCAGTTCTTAAAACCGCTTTTTACATAAAAACAGCTTTGCATCACACATGAACATTTAACAATCAAGCTCATATCAAGTCATCAAAAAGGGGGAGAACAGACACTGAAATGGAATGTTTCCACATTTTAGGTCAGACAAGTACAATTTACAAACAATGTGCACCAGAAAAAGAGCAAGACGTCATCAGTCCAGTGACAGTCTGTACCACAGCAGTGTATGCAATACTCAGTGTGAAAATCAACACACTTTCCTCTCTAGGGCACAGTCCCTTCATTGCAGTCACCGTCCCTGACCCAAACAAGTCAGACATGGATGACGATGTATGTTACAACCTTACCCAACCTATACACCAAACAAGTCCGACGTGGACGACGACGTATGTTCCAACCTAAACAAGTCCGACGTGGACGACGACGTATGTTACAACCTTACCCAACCTATACACCAAACAAGTCCGACATGGACGACGACGTATGTTCCAACCTATACACCAAACAAGTCCGACATGGACAACAACGTATGTTAAAACCTTACCCAACCTATACACCAAACAAGTCCGACATGGACAACAACGTATGTTACAACCTTACCCAACCTATACACCAAACAAGTCGGACATGGACGACGACGTATGTTACAACCTTACCCAACCTATACACCAAACAAGTCGGACATGGATGACAAGGTATGTTACAACCCTACCCAAACTATACACCAAACAAGTCGGACATGGACGACAAGGTATGTTACAACCCTACCCATACACCAAACAAGTCAGACATGGATGACGACATATGTTACAACCCTACCCAAGCTATACACCAAACAAGTCGGACATGGATGACAAGGTATGTTACAACCCTACCCAACCTATACACCAAACAAGACAGACATGGATGACGACATATGTTACAACCCTACCCAAGCTATACACCAAACAAGTCGGACATGGATGACGACATATGTTACAACCCTACCCAAACTATACACCAAACAAGTCGGACATGGATGACGACATATGTTACAACCCTACCCAAACTATACACCAAACAAGTCGGACATGGATGACGACATGTTACAACCCTACCCAAACTATACACCAAACAAGTCGGACATGGACGACAAGGTATGTTACAACCCTACCCAACCTATACACCAAACAAGACAGACATGGATGACGACATATGTTACAACCTTACCCAACCTATATACCAAACAAGTCAGACATGGATGACGATGTATGTTACAACCCTACCCAACGTATACACTCTCCCAATGTAGGCATATTCAGGTCTGGATTCCCACTATTTCTTAAAACCAATTCTCCAGAACCCAAAATAATGTTAAATGGTCAGTCAAAACAATGTAAAAAAGCCCAGTTCCCCCATGTCTGCTACATACTTCTGTTGTTTATAGCCAAACTGACCACAAGGGCCTATGTCAAGGCTGACAAACTGAAAGTATTGATCTTCAAGAACATGGAAAAAATAATTTCAAAATCAATTTTTTTAACAGCCTGAAACAGAAAATTAGATTAGTTACATCTGTTAACATTATTCATGCATGAAAAAATAGGACATCCCTCTGACATGGACCATTCTGTCGAAAAACAAAACAAAACCAAAAAACCTAAACATCACTGCACACAATACACACAAAATCAGATGCAAAGCAACAGACATACATACATAGTTGTACATAGTACACAACATTATATCTACAACAACAGGCATACCAACACAGATGTACATTATACACATCATGTACATAGCAACAGGCATACACACCCACACTGCTGCCTGTCCCTGGCTACCGACTGCACAGACCAGGGGAGAGAACCACCATGACCACAACCTCTGGCTGAAGGCATTACTCCCCTTTACTGAAGAACGGCCCCAGATCGGACACGGTTTACAGAAAAGAAAAGAACACCGGGACAGTCTCTGGCTGCTGACAGTTGTCATTTCATCTTTGCTGGTTACACATTAAACCCAAGACAATCACAAAAGACCACATCAGGGGTGAAAGCTGTCAATATTAAAACCCCCAGGACATGAAGAACAAGAGAGGCAAGGCCTTCAAGACTAACTTGTGATAAATTAAGTCCCCTACCATTAATTACAGAGTAATTTCCCTTCTTTACTATCTGCACCAAAAACGTTTGCAAAATAAATAAAAATTCCATGCTTAGCAAAAGAAGTTCCTGTTTGAACAAAAAATGATAATAATGACTCCTCTTGTTGTTGTGTCAGAATAAGAGGTCAAAGTGCCAAGTTTAGAGAATACAAAAAACATAAATATAACAGTAAATGCAGTTTGCATATAATTAGGCTTTTTTTTTGTGTGTGTGTGTGCCCATCCCAGAGGTGCAATATTGTTTTAAACAAGAAGACTGGAAAGATCTGAATTTTGCCTATTTTATGCTAAATTTGGTGTCAACTGACAAAGTATTTGCAGAGAAAATGTCAATGTTAAAGTTTACCACGGACACACAGACACACACACACACACACAGACAACCGAACACCGGGTTAAAACATAGACTCACTTTGTTTACACAAGTGAGTCAAAAAAACAATCTGAATAATTATTATGGCAACGGATGTCTGATTACCCCTATCAGAAAAGATACCTTATTGATTTACAGATTTACACAGAAAGCTTGCTCCTGCACAATGGCCAAGTAGGTTCAGCTTTCATCATACAAGAACTTAAAACTAAAAGATCATACCAGATTGGTAAAAAAAAAATCAAAAAAAAATCAATCAATATTCACAGCTGAACTTATTGCTGTACTTATGGCTGTAAGTTGCATTCTTGATCCTCCAGTTTGCGCTCTACAAGTCTTATTTTGTGCTGATATCAAATCTGATTTATATGCTTAAAACTCATACAATTCTAAGAACAAGTCCAGTTGTAACGGAAATCAATCACATTATACATCTTTTGAGTTTGAAAGGAACACATATTACTTTCTGCTGGGTTTCTTCACACCTTGGTCTACTCAAAAATGAATGGGCTGCAGGACAAGGTGCCAAAAGCAAACGGGGAACCACAGAATTTCACGTGCCTCTATCTGTACAAGAAGGCTACTGATTACTAGCACAAGCATCGTTAAGCAAAGTCAGGAGGAAAACCAGCAAAACAGGAAAGTTTTAAGTGAAAATATAATTAATTTTCCTAAACTGGAAACTATCAATGAAATCGAATACACAGAGTAACTTAATCAGATTAAAAGGCAGATTCACACATTATCTAACAGGATGAAGCTGAATGCTTTTATGACTAAGTTAAGCAAAGATGTTCAATGCATATGTGGAGCACTTCTACTGAACATGTAATATTCAAAGGTCAGTCTAAAATCGTTTTTACCAAGCATCTTGAAAAGTACACTTGAATGTATTTTTGACAATTTCAAGATGTTATATGTTTTTGCAGAAGGTTTGCTATGCAGTCCAGTAGGACATTTGATATCATTGTTTGATGTTAGCTTCTCCCATTTTGCTTACGTTCTTTTTTTCATTTTTTTTCATGTAATATTACTCAAAGTGCAAAGACCCTTAAACTGAAGACTACTGCTACTTGGAAATTTACAGGTTTTTAAGACATGAAGACTGTTTTTGTTTTTATTCTTGTATTTTACCATCTTTATTGCCTGCTTCAGTCAACTGCAACACACACACACATATATTAATCTTATAAGGTAAGATATTAAGTGTCATGTGAACATTTCTGCTGCCCAACCGTATTTCCTTAATGCCCAGATCATGCCCACATATTGTGTGTCATGTCACTTTTGCTTTCTCTCGTGTTCTTTAACAATGTGTCCATTTAGTTCAACAAAGAATGGCAAAAATTTTCTTACATATATATGTATAAACACAGTAATGCTGAAACTGAAAATAACACATATATGCTAATAAAATAAGCACACTAATGATAAAAAGATTATTCTAATAGCTCTTTCTCAAGTAGCCATTCTCGATATGCCCATTTCTTTGTTACTTTCACCTGGAAGGATGCTGTATTTTCCCTTGGGGGTTGAAAAAAAACAACAAAAGTATATTTCCCTCAGCTGTTATTAGATGTTTCAGTTCTAATAATCACAGTAGAGCTGAGAATGAAAATAACACACATGTTCTAATAATATAAGCCATATAATAACACATATATTCCAATGAGCCAAATAATGCTGAGAATGAAAATAACACATATGCTCTGATAATATAAGCACAATAATGCTGAATATGAAAATAATGCACATATTCTAATCATATCAGCACAATAATGCTGAGAATATGAAATAACACATATATTCTAATAATATTAGCACACCAATGTTGAAAAATGGCAATAATGCTGAAAATGATGATAAAACAAATATTCTAATTATGTAAGCAAAATAATGAAAATGAAACAAACATGCAAAAAAGAACTGAATATATTTTAATAATACAAACACAATAATGCCAAAAATTAACATCCTAATAATAAGCACAACAATGCTGAACATGAAATGAACATTCTAATAAAAATAAGAATGCTGAAAATTAAATAACGTCCTAGGAATATAAGCACAATAATGATGAAAATTAAACAAATATGTAAATTAAACATTATAATAATGAAAGTACAATAATGCTGAAAAAAAAACAACAACAAATATTCTAACAAGCGCAATAATGCTGAAAATTCAATGTAATGCTGAAAATGAAAATAAAGTGTGTATCCTAACGACTAAAGCGCAGGCAATTCAGACAAAGAAAAAAACCTTCCTCAACAAACAAAAGGAACACCATAGAAGGAGAGTATTGCTGAAAGCAGGAAAAAAAACACACCAAAATACACCCAATCTGCATGGTTCTTCGCAAAATGGTTATGCCCCCTTCCACTGCTGTCTCCAAACCACGTCTACAATTCATCGCTGTGCTGGTGCAAGGGAGGTAACTGAGGGTCGTCGGCGTTCAGGATCAGGTGGTGGTAGAAGTTGATGACCTGCTCATAGTTTTTCTTGGAGATGCGTTCGTTGACGCCATGGAAACGGGGGATGTCGTCAGGGAACATGAAGGTGGGGCTGAAGCGATACACGTTGTGCGTGAAGCATAGGTAGTGACGCGTGTCTGTGTTGCCCACCAACACACCTGTCACACAACATAAACTGACATAGCTGTCACTGACACACCACACACTGAAGCACAAGTAGTGACGCATGCCTGTGTTGCCTACCAACACACCTGTCACTGACACACCACATACTGAAGCACAGGTAGTGGAGTGTGTCTGTTGCCCACCAACACACCTATCACACAACATAAACTGACACAGCAGTCACTAACACACCATACACTGAAGTACAGGTAGTGACATGTTTCTGTGTTGCCCACCAACACACCTGTCATACAGTGATACACCTGTCACTGACACACCATACACTGAAGCACAGGTAGTGACACGTGTCTGTGTTGACCACCAACACACCTATCACACAACACACATTGACACACCTGTCACTGACACACCACACACTGAAGCACAGGTAGTGACGAGTGTCTGTTGCCCACTAACACACCTGTCACACAATGACACACCTGTCAATGACACACCACACACTGAAGCACAGGTAGTGACACGTGTTTGTGTTGACCACCAACACACCTGTCACACAATACACATTGAGACACCCATCACTGACACACCACACATTGAAGCACTACATAGTGACACATGCCTGTGTTAACCACTAACACACACCTGTCAGACACTGACACACCTGTCACTGACACACCATACAATGAAGCATATGTAATATGTCTGTGTTGCCCACCAACATACCTGTCACACAACACACATCGACACACCTGTCACTGACACACCACACACTGAAGCACATGTAGTAACACATGTCTGTGTTGCCCACTAACACACCTGTCACTGAAGCACAGGCAATGATGCATGTCTGTGTTGCCAGCCAACACACTTGTCAAATACCACACACTGACACACTACACATTGAAACACAGGTTAGGACATGTCCGCGTTACCCGTCAGCACCCAGACCAATTATGTCCCTAATCAGTGGAACAACAATAACACATACCAGTTATGTACAAATCAGTATAGCTTCAAGAACACAGACCAGTTATGTCCAAATCAGTGAAACGACAATGACGACACACACCAGTCATATCCTGTTCAGTACAGCGACAATGACAAGGCAAGGCAAGGCAAGGCCTGGAGTTTATTTCGTGTGCCCCCTGGGGGCACTGAAACATTACATACGTTCATCCTTTACACATATCCTATAAATACAAAGAGTGATGTCAAAAACAAGAAGTAGGCTCAGACCAGTTCTATCCTGATCAACATAACGGCAATGAAGACACAGACTAGTTGTATCATCATAATCAATATAATGACAATGATAACAAAGACAAATTATGTCCTCATCAGTACAAAGACAATGACAACACAGACCAGTTATGTCCTAATCAGTATAATGACAATAACAGACCAGTTATGTCCTAATAAATATAATGTCAATGATGACACAAACCAGTTACATCCTGATCAGTAAATGACGCCAGCCACACAGACCAGTTACGTCTTGATCAGTATAATGACAATGATGACGGTCAAGAGCTAATCAGTATAATGACGATGACTCCAGTTTTGTCCTAATCAGTGTAATGATGACAAACACAAACTATGTCCTGATCAGTATAACAACGATGACAACGCAGACCAGTTATGTCCTCACCAGTATAACGACAATGACAACGCAGACCAGTTATGTCCTGACCAGTATAACAACACAGACCAGTTATGTCCTGACCAGTATAACAACAATGACAACGCAGACCAGTTATGTCCTGACCAGCATAACAACACAGACCAGTCATGTCCTGATCAATACATCGACAATGTTGACACAGACCAGTTATGTCCTCATCAGTACAGCGACAATGACACAGACCAGTTATGTCCTCATCAGTACAGCGACAATGACACAGATCAGTTATGTTCTCATCAGTACAGCGACAATGTCACAGACCAGTTATGTTATGTCCTCATCAGTACAGCAACAATGACACAGACCAGTTATGTTCTCATCAGTACAGCGACAATGACACAGACCAGTTATGTCATGTTCTCATCAGTACAGCGACAATGACACAGACCAGTTATGTTCTCATCAGTACAGCGACAATGACACAGACCAGTTATGTTATGTTCTCATCAGTACAGCGACAATGACACAGACCAGTTATGTTATGTCCTCTAAGTTCAGTGACAATGACACAGACCAGTTATGTTCTTATCAGTACAGTGACAATGACACAGACCAGTTATGTCCTCATCAGTACAGTGACAATGATACAGACCAGTTATGTCCTCATCAGTACAGCGACAATGACACAGACCAGTTATGTTCGCATAAATACAGCGACAATAACACAGACCAGTTATGTCCTCATCAGTACAGCGACAATGACACAGACCAGTTATGTTATGTCCTCATCAGTACAATGACAATGACAGAGACCAGTTATGTCCTCATCAGTACAGCGACAATGACACACACCAGCTGTCCTCATCAGTACAGTGACAATGACACGGACCAGTTATGTCCTCATCGGTATAATGACAATACAATGACAGAGACCAGTCAAGACCTGATCAGTACAGCGACACAGACTGTCACCCCAGTCCCTCTCACCTGGAACGACCACAGCGTCGGTGAACACCTGGCGAATGCTGTTCTTGACAACCTGGTAGCCAAAGTCGTGGTCGCCGTGTGGAGCCTGGGGGTGAGGTTCGATGGAACCCTTCAACTCGATCTTCACCCGGTCATCGCCAATGATGTAGCGGTCATAGTCAATCACCTGCACGGCACACCAAGCCAGTCATGAACCTGCTTTCTGTCAGGCTCTGTTTTCAAGGGGGTATCAGTGTCAGCACTGATCCATATACTCTACACCACATCTGCTTAAAAAATGTACGATAGTTGTGTCCAGTTGTGACAACCGGAACAGCAGAGGAGGCATCTGCTGTCCTGTCTATCTGGGCTTGCATTTGATTTTAGTGGAGAGTGTCTTGCCCAAGTACATCCCCACTCTCTCGGCCAAGAGGGTTTTAGGACAGTCGGTGTTGGGATGGTTCCCAAAGGCCAACTAGCCCCCAAGGCTGCAGCACTAAGAGCCAGTGCAACTTTGCCTCCTAGTTTGAGAGTCACAGTCCTTCACAAAAGACTAAGATGTTAATGACTTCCCATTGCAGTGGAGAAACCACTGATCATACAGCTCTCACTTTGCTGTTGGCCCAACTGGAAGCTTACATCAATCTGTGATATCAGCTGAATATATATATATATATATATATATATATATATATATATATATATATATATATATATAAGGCAGAAGCCAGACTCCACATAAACCCATCACACTTGTAAGACATTGAAAGTCTCCCTAGGTTTGTGCAAAACATTAACATGAACTGAAACAGAATGAATTAAAGAATTAGTAAATGAATTAAAATATAGCTAAATAAAAGCAAAACAGTTACTTATAATTAATGCACAATTTTTATCCTTGTTTGTAAAGGCTTGCTTTTTTTTTTGCTTTTTTTTTTTCTTTACACAGACATATTATAATCTGGGCTTGTCATTCCTTCACAGATGACAACTTCAGAAAACCAACACCACTGAAAATGCGTCCTCTCACTTGCAACAAACATCTGACTGTTTCCTGGACACAGAATGAGAGTCAAACCCTTCACACCTCCTCAGAGAGAAGAGAGAGGACAAGACAAAATAGAAGAGGAAGAAGACAGAAGAATGAGGAGAGAGACGAGAAGAAAGAGAAGAAGAGAGAGGAGAGGAGAAGAGACAGGAGAAGAAAAAGAAAGCAGATGAGAAGAGACAAAAGAGAAGAGAGGAGAAGAGAGAGTAGAAGAAAGAGGAGCAGAGAAAGAAGACATGAAAGACAAGAAGAGACAGGGAAGAGACAGTTCTAAAAGGATGGGAAGAGAAGAGGAGAGAGGGGAGAAGAGGAGAGAGAGCAGAAGAAAGAGGAGCAATAAAGGAGAGAGAGGAGAAGAAAGAGGAGCAGTGAAGAAGAGAGAGAAGAAGAACAAGGAGCAGTGAAGAAGAGAGAGGAGAAGAAGGAGGAGCAGTGAAGAAGAGAGAGGAGAAGAATGAGGAGCAGTGAAGAAGAGAGAGGAGAAGAATGAGGAGCAGTGAAGAAGAGAGAGGAGAAGAATGAGGAGCAATGAAGGAGAAGAAGGAGGAGCAGTGAAGAAGAGAGAGGAGAAGAATGAGGAGCAGTGAAGAAGAGAGAGGAGAAGAATGAGGAGCAATGAAGAAGAGAGAGGAGAAGAAGGAGGAGCAATGAAGAAGAGAGAGGAGAAGAAGGAGGAGCAATGAAGAAGAGAGAGAGAGAGAGGAGAAGAACGAGGAGCAGTGAAGAAGAGAGAGAAGAGGAGCAGTGAAGAAGAGAAGAGAAAGAAAAGGAGAGAGAGCAGAAGAAAGAGGAGCAGTGAAGAAGAGAAGAGAAAGAAAAGGAGAGAGAGCAGAAGAAAGAGGAGCAGTGAAGAAGAGAGAGAGAGGGGAGAAAAGAAGACAAGGAGAAGGATAAAAGAGAAGTGAAGAAAAAGCAGAAGAAGGAAGAGAGGAGGAAAGAGAGAAGAGACAGAAGAAAGAAGCAAGAGAATGGAAAGGAGGGAAGAAGAGAAGAAGAGAGGAAGAGAAGAAGAGAGAGAGGAAGACAAAAGAAAGGAGAAGAGGAGAGAATGAAGTAGATAAAGAAAAGATAAGACCAGAGTAGAGAGCAGCCCAACCTCCTGCACAGACTGAGCGGGGTGGATGCGATGATTGATGATGGCCTCAGCCACAGAGGGAATTACGTTGTCCTGAAACACACACCACACAACAAAAACATTACCTGGTCAACACACCCAACTATCAAGTCCTGAAACACACACCACACAATAAAAACATTACCTGGTCAACACACCCAACTATCAAGTCCTGAAACACACACACCACAACAAGAACATTACCTGGTCAACACACCCAACTATCAAGTCCTGAAACACACACACCACAACAAGAACATTACCTGGTCAACACACCCTACTATCAAGTCCTGAAACACACACCACACAATAAAAAACATTACCTGGTCAACACATCCAGCTATCAAGTCCTGAAAAAGACGCAAAACATTCCAGGTTCTCCAGATGAATGGACCAGCAAGGCAGGAGACACAGGACACAACACAAAGAATGTGAAAAAAAAGCCAGAAATAAAGAGAATGGTAGAAAAGAGGTCATTTCCAGCACAGAGTTTCCAGAAGGTCATGGGTTAACTGGCCTGATTCTTACCCCACAGAACACACAGAGGGGAATACATGTGACACATAGAGGGGAATACATGTGACACACAGAGGGGAATACATGTGGCACACTGGGAAATACATGTGACACACAGTGGGGAACGCATGTGACACATAGAGGGGAATACATATGACACACAGAGGGGAATACATGTGACACACAGAGGGGAATACATGTGGCACACTGGGAAATACATGTGACACACAGTGGGGAACGCATGTGACACATAGAGGGGAATACATATGACACACAGAGGGGAACGCATGTGACACATAGAGGGGAATACATGTGGCACACAGTGGGGAATACATGTGACACACAGAGGGGAATACATAGGACACACAGTGGGGAATACATGTGACACATAGAGGGGAATACATGTGACACACAGAGGGAAATACAAAGGATACACAGTGGGGAATACATGTGACACAGAGGGGAAAACATGTGACACACAGTGAGGAATACATGTGACACACAGAGGGAAGTACATGTGACACACAGAGGGGAATACAAAGGACACACAGTGGGGCATACCTTGACACCAGCATTGAACTTGGTGACAGATGTCACTGTGCGTACTTGGGCGTTGGAGGCTGGTTTCTGAGACAGCAACCTGCCACACCCCACACCTCTCACACTGATATACACTATGAATACAGGCCACACCCTATACCTCTCACACTGATACACTATGCTTACAGGCCACACCCTATACCTCTCACACTGATACACTATGAATACAGGCCACACCCTATACCTCTCACACTGATACACTATGAATACAGGCCACACCCCATACCTCTCACACTGATACACTATGCATACAGGCCACACCCCATACCTCTGTCACTGATACACTGTGCATACAGGCCACACCTCACACCTCTGTCACTGATATACTATGCATACAGGCCACACCCTATACCTGTCATACTGATACACTATGCATACAGGCCACACCCTATACCTGTCACACTGATACACTATGCTTACAGGCCACACCCCACAACTCTGTCGCTGACACACTATGCATACAGGCCACACCACACACCTCTCACACTGATACACTATGCATACAGGCCACACCCTATACCTGTCACACTGATACACTATGCATACAGGCCACCCCACAACTCTGTCACTGACACACTATGCATACAGGCCACACCACACACCTCTCACACTGATACACTATGCATACAGGCCACACCCCACAACTGTCACTGATACACTATGCATACAAGCCACACCACACACCTCTCACACTGATACACTATGCATACAGGCCACACCTTATACCTGTCACTGATACACTATGCATACAGGCCACACCCCACACCTCTCACACTGATACACACACCACACATTGATACACACCACACATAAATGCATACACCACACATCAATATGCACACCACACACTGATACGCACACTACATACTGATACACACACTGTACAGTGACACACACAGCACACAGTGATACACACACCGCACAGTGACACAAACAACACATAATCACAGAGAAAGATGTATTGCCTTGTCCACAGATCACAGTACATAACTACAAATAAACTCAGAGAAAGATGTATTGCCTTGTCCACAGATCACAGAACATAACCACACATAAACACATAGAAAGATGTATTGGCCTAACCACAGATCATGGAACATAACCACACATAAACTCAGAGAAAGATGTATTGGCTTAACCACAGATCACGGAACATAACCACACATAAACACATAGAAAGATGTATTGGCCTAACCACAGATCACGGAACATAACCACACATAAACACATAGAAAGATGTATTGGCTTAACCTCTTGACTGCGCTGTTGACGTACGGCGTACGTCATGAAATGTCGCTCAGCAATGCTGTATTGACGTGCGCCGTACGTCATGTTACAACGTTCTATGTTTCGAGTCCCGCATTATAGAAAATACAGTCTGCTAACCATTAAATTAGCTCCCCTGATAGCTCTTTATCTCCTGAGTTCCATAAGCTAAAATTATTCATTGGATTGTCATATTTATGGCGAAAGTTTTGCAAGTTTGTACGAAGCTCAAGTTGTGTTTGCAAAGCCATGGCTGAACGCAGACAAACCCCAACACTTGCACTTGTATTGAAAGAATTCTTTCGTGATGCAAACAGTAGAGATGAAGATTGTGGACTGAATGAGACAGAACTGCGTGAAGTTGATGCCGAAGACGCTGATTTTGACAGTGCAGGGGGGTGGGAGGTGGAGTTATTGACGAAACTGAAGACAGACAAGCTCAGCTGATTCAAGATGCAGGTGGGTGTTTTCGAGGTTTGTCAGTTTATTGTTTGCTTTCTGTTTGTTGTAACAATGAATATGACTGCATTGTGTGTGTTTTGAATGTGTTAGCTGTGGTAAGTGGCTTCGTCAGTCACTGATCAGTGTATGTGAGTGAGAGTCAGTCAGTCACGTGGGTACTGTGACCATCACAGCCCAGGGGGGCGTGGCTTGCTGGCTGGCTCATTGTTGATGACAGCGTGTGTCGCTCGCCTGCAGCTTTCTGTGTGTTCGTTCCTGAGTGTGTATTGGTTTGTTGTTGTTGTTGTTATTGTTGTTGTTGTTGTGTGTGTGTGGTGTGTGTGTGAGTGAGAGAGAGAGAGGGGGGGGGGGAGATGATGTTTATAAAACTGAAATCAGAGAATGATATACAGAACTGTATGCCTAAATTACTTTGTAAATGCAACACTTGTAGAAGTGTGTGTGTGTGTGTGTGTGTGTGTGTGTGTGTGTGTGTTGTCATTTTGTTTTGTATGAGAAAGAGAGAATGAAGGGGGTGTGGCATACCATGAACCAGTTTCAGTGTGTGTGTGTTTTGGGGGTTTGGGGTGGGGGGTGGGGTAGGTATGTGTGTGTTTGTATTTCAGCTTCTGAAAACAATGCTTCTGAAAACAATCAGAAATAAAATGGTACCATTTCATGATCTTTTTATATGTAAAAACCAAAAACCAAACCCAAAACCCAACAAACTTAGTCTTTTATGCAATGTGTTTCAGGTATGCAGCATGGTGATGATCATGATGTTCATCCTGGATCATCTGGAGTTGACAACTTGCCACAAACCTACAGCTGAAGACCAGCAGCAGCAAGACCAAAGGGCAGTAAACAAGCCTCCAGCAATTCTGGATTACAACAAAAACATGGGTGCCATGGACCATCATGACCAACAACTGCATCCCTACAATGTCACAAGGAAAACCCTGAAGTGGTACAAATAGCTGTGTGTGCATTTTCTACAAATTGCCATGCTGAATGCACACATCCTCTACAAAAAAGCAGGCAACAACAGTACACTCCTGGACTTCAGAAGGATGTAATTAGTGCCATGATTTTTGGTGACCAAGACACTGCTAAAGATGACCACGCTGTTTGTCTTGTGTGGACGACACTTCATCCCACCTACCCCACAGAAGGCCTGGCCACAAAGGAGGTGCAGAGTCTGCTGGAAGAAAGGACAAAGAAAGGATGTGGGGTTCTACTGCCCAGACTGCCCCAGCAAACCAGCGCTGTGTCTTGAAGACTGTTTCTGCAAGTACCACACACTGGGTTTTTACTGGCGATAGATCCTGGGTGAGTACACCCTTTTCATTCTTTGTGTGGACTGTTTTGGTGTCTTATGCACCTGGACACTGTTGCTCAGCCTTGACAGTGTGTGTGGTTGATCACAACAGTCACAAGAAAGACAGATTGAGAACCTGGTTGATATTGTAGCACCTACATGGTGGAATGACAGTCCCAATTTTTTTTATTAATGCATTTTATGGAATTTTTCTGTTAGATTGACTCATTATTTGAACATGTGAGTATCAAAAACAAAATCTTGGTTCATTTTTCTTTCATTTGATATATACTTTTATGCACTTATCTTCAGTACTTTTTGAAATATAAGCAAATTAAAATCATTGGCGTGTTTTTCTTGTTTTTCTGAAAATTTTCTCAGCATACGCCATAGCAAAACGTACTAGCAGTGAAGGGGTTAACCACAGATCACGGAACATAACCACACATAAACACATAGAAAGATGTATTGGCTTAACCACAGATCACGGAACATAATCACACAAACAATCACTGTCCATGTAGCATGGTATGATGCAACAAGAGGTGAGCTACCAGTGAACACACTGAATACTGACCAGCTGACCAGAGGACTGAACAGCCACATGTTGCTCATCACCAGTCTGTGACCGAACTGCATCTGCACACACACACACACACACACACACACAAGATGCACAACAGTTCGTTGACCTTACCTTCAGAAATACACACATAAAAACAATACATCACTGAAAAGCCAACTTTTGAGTTTGAATTGTTGATCGAAAACACACTGCAACAATTACACCTATTGAAACCATTCTCTGCTGCTGCTACACTCACTGACACATGTGCATCACCAACTGATTCAGTTTCCCTTTGTTTGGTGTCCTGCTTGTACAGGTTACGGAACTCAGACCCTACGTGTGTGACAAAGTGCCAACAGACAGACAGACAGAAGGACAGACAGACAGATGGACTCTGACCTCAGGAGCAAGATGCTCCAACATGGCTCGCTCAGGACCATAGCCAAACATGCTGGGGTGACGGTTGGTGTGCAGCCTGAAATGGACACCAACACAGATATGAGTGAGTGAGAGAGAGAGAGAGAGAGAGAGAGAGTGAGTGTGTGTGTGTGTGTGTGTGTGTGTGTGTGTGTCTGTGTGTGTGTGTGTGTGTGTGTCCATAAAACACTCAAGAACTGCACTGCTTATTAACATTGTGGCCAAAATTCACAGAAACACACACACAAATGCACCTTGAAGACATACATGCTTGGGCACACGCACACACACACAAACAACGCACTTACAGAGATGCACAAACATACAAATAAATGTGCACATATATATACACCCCCACTCACACACATTCCCAGACACACGCACACCACAAGAGACACACACACACACACACTCAAAGCACACTTACACAGATGCACAAACATACAAATAAACACGCACGCATGCACGCACACACGCACACATGCACGCATACACTCTCTCTCACCTGTGCACAGCCTCAGCCAGAATGCTGATGGTATTTTCAGCGGTGGGCATGGAGGAGTGACCCGTCTGACCTTCCACCTTTAACCTCAGCACTGCTTGACCTTTCTCTGCCGTTCCAATGCTGCCCAACACACACCACACAAAACAAATGACTTTCAGACCAAGTGGCGTGTTTTAGCTGACAGCTAATTACCTGTCAGTTAACTATTCTGCTGGCAGTTAGGCTGTGTTATCTGACTGCTTGTTGTGCAACCGGCCCCACAAACAACCAGCACAATGAAATCAGTTCGCATTTGAGAAGTCTCTTTTGTGCATGACCTCATACATATACCATGGGAGAAAACTCAAATATTGCACTTCCAAAGGGTTTCTGAAATACCCCAATTTGGATCAGGATATTCTGAAAGATACTGGTAAAGCTCAGACAACTCAGACCTTGACTGATGTAAACACTGACAATTTAAACTGAACTCGTGATAAAACACAGGGAGCCAAATCTCTAACTGACTCTAGCCTGGCAGAAATGCTAAAAGACACGAAGTTATTTCTTCTTACACAGGATCCTCTTTGTCCTCAGTGTGAACAGTGTTGTGAGAAAGGACCATGATCACCATGATCTTCACAAGGACCTTCATAATGATCTTCGCAATGATTACAATGATCTTTACCCTGATCACAATTCACAATCATCTTCACAATGACCTCAATGATTTTCACATTGATCTTCATGATGAACACACTGGTCTTTGCCAAGGCCACATATCATATCAACATAATCACAATGATCATCACTCCCCACTAGCCCCCCGCTCACACACACATACATGGCCACAGGCTTGCTGATGCCAGGAATCATGTTGTTGACGATGGTCAACCCTTCGTCCGACACAAAGTGCAGTCTGTCCACTCCACGAGCCTTCAGTGTGGCCGCTATGCTCTGCGCTCCTTCGATCCCCGACACCTGACACACCCAGCCTTTCATCAACACCTGACACACCCACCATACATCAACACCTGACACACCCAGCCATACATCAACACCTGACACACCCCACCACCCAGCCATACATCAACACCTGACACACCCAGCCATACATCAACACCTGACACACCCCACCACCCAGCCATACATCAACACCTGACACACCCAGCCATACATCAACACCTGACACACCCAGCCTTTCATCAACACCTGACACACCCACCATACATCAACACCTGACACACCCAGCCATACATCAACACCGGACACACCCCACCACCCAGTCATACATCAACACCTGACACACCCAGTCATACATCAACACCTGACACACCCAGCCATACATCAACACCTGACACACCCCACCACCCAGCCATACATCAACACCTGACACACCCCACTACCCAGTCATACGTCAACACCTGACACACCCCACCACCGAACCATACATCAACACCTGACACACCCAGCCATATATTGACACCTGACACACCCAGCCATACATCAACAACTGACACACCCCACCACCCAGCCATACATCAACACCTGACACACCCCACCACCCAGCCATACATCAACACCTGACACACCCAGCCATACATCAACACCTGACACACCCCACCACCCAGCCATACATCAACACCTGATACAACCCACCACCGAACCATACATCAAAACCTGACACACCCAGCCGTACATCAACACCTGACACACCCAGCCATACATAAGCACCAGACACACCCAGCCATACATCAACAACTGACACACCTCACCACACAGCCATACATCAACACTGGACACGCCACCATACATCAGCACCATTCCTGACCCACCATACGGACACACCGACAGACAGCACACTGTTTCATCATTCCACATTCTGGAGCACACACAGTATGTCAGTCAGTCTGCACTGTGGCATGTTGACATGCAATGCAAGTGGCGTGTATACATGCACCACGTGTCATGTTGACACACATCATACAAGCAGGACAGCACAGAAAACCAGCTCATGACAGCTGGTAGGATGGGTGAGGGGGCCCTTAACTTTTCATTGTGACCACAGGGTGGGGGTCCCTATCCTCCTCATCATGACCCCTCATCATGACCTACCTCCTCATCATGACCCCTCGTCATGACCTGCCTCCTCATCATGACCCCTCATCATGACCTGCCTCCTCCTCATGACCCCTCGTCATGACCTACCTTCTCATCACTCATCATGACCAACCTCCTCATCATGACCCCTCATTATGACCTACCTCCACCTCATTGTGAACCCTCATCATGACCCATCTCATCATGACCCCTCATTATGATCTACCTCCTCATCGTGACCCCTCATCATGACCTACCTCCTCATCATGGCCTGCCTCCTCATCATGATCCCTCATTATGACCTGCCTCCTCATCACCTCCTCATCACGACCCCTCATTATGACCTACCTCCACCTCATTGTGAACTCTCATCATGACCCACCTCATCATGACCCCTCATTATGACCTACCTCCTCATCGTGACCCCTCATTATGACCTACCTCCTCATCATGACCTGCCTCCTCATCATGACCCCTCATTATGACCTACCTCCTCATCACCTCCTTATCATGACCCCTCATTATGACCTACCTCCTCGTCATGACCCCTCATCATGACCTACCTCCTCATCATGGCCTGCCTCCTCATCATGACCTGCCTCATCATAACCCCTCATCGTGACCTCTCATCATGACCTACCTCCTCATCATGACCTACCTCCTCATCATGACCCCTCATTATTACCTACCTCCTCATCATGATCCCTCATCGTGACCTCTCATCATGACCTACCTCCTCATCATGACCCCTCATTCTGACCTACCTCCTCATCATGACCCCTCGTTATGACCTACCTCCTCATCATAACCCCTCATTATGACCTACCTCATCATCATGACCCCTCATTCTGACCTACCTCCTCATCATGACCCCTCATTCTGACCTACCTCCTCATCATAACCCCTCATTATGACCTACCTCCCCATCATGACCCCTCATTATGACCTACCTCCCCATCATAACCCCTCATCATGACCTACCTCCTCATCGTGACCAAAGGCGATGTAGAAAGAGCGGCGTGGCTGGAATCCATTGGACAACAGGAACTCCAGGGCCTCCAGTATGCCCTGCACGCACCACACAACACTGCCTTCAGTATGGTCATCGTTATCATTATCGCCATCACCATCACCACTATTATGCCTTTGTACGGTCATTATTATTGTCATCATCATTATCATCTTCATCACACCACCACTCTGCCCTTGCATGGTCATCATTATCTTCATCACCACTACCCTGGCTATAGTACGGTCATCACTATCTTCATCATTGTTATCTTCATCATCACCATTCTGCCTTCAGTACGGTCATCATTATCTTCACTATTGTTATTTTCATCACCACCACTCTGCCTTTGGTATGGTCATCATTATTGTCATCATCATTAATGTCATTATCATCACCACCACTATGCTTTTAGCATGGTCATCATTATCATCATTGTGACAAAGGCAGTTGTGCCTTGTCACCGTTTTTAGTTTTCTTGTCCGGTGCAGTTTAAGCATGGGCACAAGTTTGCGTGTGCACCAGGGGAAGGTGAACGCAGTGGTTCCTGATTTTTTACCTGTTGCTGAGTTGCATTTCTGAGTTGGCCGGTTGAGAATTTTTGGAAGTCAGTCCGCTGCAGATATCCAGAGAGGAAAGAGTGCTGTCTAGTTGAGCTCTCTGAAGAGCGACTCCAAAATTTGGGCTGCTGCATAATAGCAGGTTTGTACTTGTTAATTGTTTAGTTGTTTTTTTTCTGAAGAGCTGTTTTGATATATATATATATATATATATATATATATATATATATATGTGTGTGTGTGTGTGTGTGTGTGTGTGTGTGTGTGTTAACCAGAGAGTTGTGTTGTCTCAGGTTGAGTCTTGTTGTCACCACCAGACTGCAGGAGAGACAGGTATTTATGTTTATGACTTGTGTGACAGGACAATAGGTGGACATTAGCAATTCTTTTTGTAAACAGTTTTAAACAAAAACTGGAATAATGAAGAGAATTTTGTGGGAAAAATGGAGAAAAGAGAGAAAAAAATAATGTGCCGTGCCAGAGAGAGGCATGAATAAAAGTTTTGAATTGGGAATTAATTTATGAAAGATTTTTGGATCGAATTAAAGTATTATTTAATTAAAGAAATAATGCTTTAAGCCATACAAGGAGTTGTGGAAAAGGAACTAATCTTCCTGTTGAAGTGAAAGCAAAATAATGGATAAAGTGTTTCAGTGAGACATGATGTCACTAGCTACTGGACAGTAACGAAAATGGTGAAAACAGTGTCTGAAATTGAGACTTTAAAAAAAAAAGGTATGTTTTTCCAGCATCAAAGTACAGGCGTGGGTTTGCGTGCTGCGTACGGGCATAGAGCGTGAAGGTCCATGTGAATTGCAGTGGGTCCCTGGACATGGGGAGATGATTTGAAAAGCGCCGCGGGATCAGCAGTGCTCTCCCTTCTGACTAATTTGCATATGCGTGTTTTTTTTATGTACAAGGAAATGTCTCCATGGTGATGAAAAATTGGACAACAGAAGAAAGTGATACTGTTCAGGTGATTGTGTAAACTTGATATTGTTCAGGTGATTGTGTGAACTTGATATTGTTCAACTGATTGTGTAAACTTGATATTGTTCAGCTGATTGTGTAAACTTGATATTGTTCCGGTGATTGTGTGAATTAATATTGCTGATATGAATTGGTTTTATTTTTAGGTATATTTAATATAGTAGTTGTGACCTGATAATGGTTTGACGACTTATTTTTGTCTATGTTGCGTTTGCATATGTATGCGTTGATTGGAGAAAACTGAAGGGTGAATGAACATGCACTAGAAGAGTCAGATATAAAAGAAAACATGCATTAGTATAACCAAAACATAACAATCATCATCATTATCATCATCATTGTCATCATCATCATCACACAACTCTGCTTTCAGTACAGTCATCAATATCATCATCATCGTTATCATCATCATCACCACCACTCTGCCTATAGTATGGTCATCATCATCATCGTTATCATCATCATTATCACCACCACTCTGCCTTCAGTATGATCATGATTATCATCATCATTATTACTGTCATCATCACCACCACTCTGCCTTTAGCATGGTAATCATTATCATCATCATCATTATCATCATCATTATTATTGTCATCATCACCACCACTCTGCCTTTAGCATGGTAATCATTATCATCATCATCATTATCATCATCATTATTATTGTCATCATCACCACCACTCTGCCTTTAGCATGGTCATCATTATTATCATCATCATCATCATTATCATCATCATCACCACCACTCCGCCTTTAGCATAGTCATCATCATCATCATTATTTTCATCATCATCACCACCACTCTGCCTTTAGCATTGTCATCATTATCATCATCATTATTATTGTCATCATCACCACCACCCTGCCTTCAGTACGGTCATCATCATCATCATCACCATTGTTATCATCATCATCATCATCATCACCACTCTGCCTTCAGTACGGTCATCATCATCATCGTTATTGTCATCATTATCACCACCACTCTGCCTCTGGCATGGTCATCCTTATAATCATTATCTTCATCATTACCATCATCATCACCAATCTGCAGGGTCATCATCATTATCATCATTGTTATCATGTTCATTACTATCATCACTATTATCATCATCATCATCATCACTGTTATAGTCATCATCATCATTCCATAGGTAGTGGCAGCTGAAATTTTAACTACAAATGCATAACATGAAATTCCAATTTCCATTTATAACTTTTTAAGACAAGTAATTCATGGGACAGTTTTATTTCCAGTGTGTTTCAATGTGGTGTCAAAGCATGCAGACCGATCCATAACAGCTACACCACATACACTTTCTAAAATAACATCTGAAATGGACACAGATGTCTGCACATAAACCCAGTGCACTGATCAGGTCATGAGAGCCTACAAAATTTTTATACACATATATACATGTGTGTGTGTGTGTGTGTGTGTGTGTGTGTGTGTGTGTGAGGGCGTGTGAGTGTGTGTGTGATCATGTGCACATATATGTCTGTGTGTGTGTAAAACTGAAAACATCAAATGTGAACTATAGATGACAAGCTGTCAGGAACCAAAGGAAAGCAGTGCATTGTGGGAAACATTTGCGTCCTGAAAATCTGGGCCTGCCACGTAACATCAGCACTGCGACTGAAGTGGTGATGGACAGAAACGGCCCTAACATTTCAACATGAATCATTCAAATGCATTTATGTGAGGGGGCATGTCAATATTTGTGCACATGTAGATAGATAGATTGATTGACTGATTCATTGGTATGTATATATATGTATATATATATATGTATATATATGTATATATATATATGTATATATATATATATATATATATGTACGTGTATGTATATATATATATTATTTTAAAGATAGATATCTATTTATTTATTCATCTATTTATTTATTCATATATGATAGATAGATAGATATGTACATATACTTATATTGACATATGTATGTGTATGTATATGCACAAGTGTGTGTTAGTTTATTGCATTCATTATATATGTATGTAAGTGCATGTAGATATGCAAATTTTATTTGCATATCAATATATATGTGTATATGTGTGAAGTGTGTGTGAGGAGACTGTGTTCTCAATATGTATGTACAATCTGTGCAGTAGAATACCACAGATACTGTCTGACCATGTTGTCTATCTCTTCTTCCTGTTGAAAGGTAGCCAACTGAGGGCAGCCAGCAGTCATTCCAGTGCAATGAATGAATGATAACAATAACCTCTTCTCCCAATTTCTCTGCACCTCACTCTGAAACAACCTTCTTCATTTAAGCCGGTCATCTTAAAATGAAAATCTTGTTAAACAGTTAATTCTTTTTCCTACACAAAACACAACCTTCTTTGTTAGCCAGTCATCTAAAAATGAAAATCTCAAACAGTTCAATCTTTTTCTGAACGAAGCGCTATTAGGATACTCTGTGTGAATCAGTGCCTGACATTCATTTCTTCATGTGCATCACCATCCTAAGGAAGTATGGCCTTAACGAAGACAACAAGTGAGTGCACAGCTGTTGGGTTATGATGCTGGTCAGGCATCTGCCTAACAGATGTTGTGTAGTAGTGTATATGGATTGATCAGAATGCAGTGACAAACTGAGAAACAAACTGAAACTGCACAGCATCAGCCCTCACTATCATGCTGTGCTTGTAATAATAACAACAATCATTATTATTATCATTATCATGAAGTGCTCTTCTATAGTGCTGTTCCCTCAAAGAGAGGCTCAGAGTGCTTTAATAAATTACCTATAACAAGAAAGAAACAACAATAACCAAGAAGATTCAAATAACAATTGATCAATCACAGCGCTCCACAAATTGCATGTTACAAAAGAGAAGGAAAAATCATCAAGAAAGAAAAAAAGGATTAACCATGCAGAAACAATCACCATCCTCACATCATAAACACACAACACACACAAACATCAACCCCTCCACACACACACACACATACACACACACACACAAATACACAATAGTTGAAAGAGTATTACATCCCTCATCTAACAGCAAACTGTGTCATTAGTAACATGTATGTAAATGCATAGCATCATCCCTCACCATCACACCATGCTTGTCGTCAATGGTGCCCCGGGCGTAGATAAAGTCGTCAATGAGGTCAGCGGAGAAGGGGGGGGCGTCCCACTGGGCGCCATCTGCAGGTACCACGTCCAGGTGACTGGCCAGCAGGTACGGGGTCAGCGACCTGTCTGACCCCTGCACAGTGTACAGCAGGCTGTAGTTGGCCACAAACTCCTGGGTCACCAGCGCCGAAGAGTGCACGGCAGGAAACTCTGTTGGGGGGCACGGTCAACTCCATCCAATCAGTCAACCCCACCATACAATCAAACAGTCACCTCCATCATATCAAACAAACATAAACATGGAATCTGCTGAAGGCACAGTCAACTCCACTATTCAATCAAACAAACAGTCAACTCTATCCAATCTGCCAGCCCCACCATTTAATCAAACAGACAACTCTATCCAATAAAACAGTCAACTCCACTATCCTATCAAAACAATCAAACAGTGAACTCCATCCAAACCAACACAAACTTGGAATCTCCTTCCTGACACCCCCATGCACAGACAATGACACCTGGAACTACAAGGCCTCACTGCCTCTTCAATCTCCTTCCTAAAACCACATCTCTATCAGTCTGCTCCTGAATGGCAGATAAATTTTGTAAGCAAAATAGCCCCTTCACACTTGCAATTTATGGAAACAGTCATTAGGACTCAGACGTTTTTGAACAGCAAAATTAACATTTTTCTGCATAAAAACTTTAAACTTAAATACAAGAATAATGTCCAACAGGTTATTTCTATTTGAAATTGCTGAATCACTGTTCCAGGTCTAGCTGCACTGTTTCTGCGATCTTCATAAAAATTGTTATCTTTTCCTTTTTCTTGTCAGTCAACTTTTCTTTCTTTTTTTCAAAGCATATCTACGTTCTGTTGATTACACTGTTCTAATAAATCATTTCTCTGTATAATTATTCCCTTTTAACACACACACACACACACACACACACACTGTGACAAGTCTAATATCATTGAAAGGTGAAAAAATACACAAACACAAATAAAGAAAACACACCGTGCACGATGAACTGGCCCAGTCGCTGCAGTTCGTCACGGTTGTAATCATGAAAATCTCTGGACACGGTTTGATAGCGCAGAGCTTGCCTGAAACGTTCCAGCCGTGTCTCCGTCAGCGGAATAAAATCTGCATCCGAGCTGCTGCATTTTCTAACAGGGTCGTTCCTCACGTGGAAAGTGAAGGTGCGGATAATGATGACAACAGTCAACAAGGGAAAAAGCCCGCCCAACAAGAACCATTTTGCAGACTTTGCAGGCGACATGGTGATGTTGTGCCCCTGAACTTTGGCTTGTTGTCGTCAGGATGAGTTCGCTCTTCGAGTGATGTCCCTTTTTACCGCGCTGGCTCATTGCAGGATACCAAGGTGTTCGCCAAGGTGAAAACCTATCCCCCTTTTTGTTTGCTTTGTATGTGAATGATGTGGAAACCCACCTTATCAGGAATGGTTGCTTCCCTGTCGATATGGGACTAAGCCATGATGAAAAAGTATCTGAATACCTCAAACTATTGCTAATTCTGTATGCTGATGACACAGTAATATTTGCTGACTCAGAAGCTAAGCTTCAGAAGGCGTTAAACGAACTAGAAGCATATTGTAATGATTGGAAAATAAATGTGAATTGCTCCAAAACAAAAATAATGGTATTCTGCGGTAAGAAACTAAATTACCAGTACCCGTTCAAAATTAATGGAAGTACTCTAGAACACGTTACTCAGTTGCTTTAAATACCAAGGACTGACTTTCAATTTCAATGGTAAGTTTAACATGGCTGTGAAACAATTAAAAGATCAGGCAAGACGGGCAATGATGGCACTGTTAAGAAAAAGCAGACAACTTCAGCTCCCTATTTCCTGCCAGTTAGACTTATTCAATTCACTGGTCATGCCAATATTAACTTACGGTTGTGAAGTTTGGGATAATAACTGCGTCAGTTGACATTGCAGAATCATTACACTTGGAATACTGTAAATACATACTCCGGCTTAAGAAAAGCACACCAAACTGTTTCATCTATGGTGAAACGGGACGTTTCCCCCTGTTGGTGCATGTATATTGCCGAATGATCACATTCTGGCACAAATTGTCTATACACATTGACTAGTAAAAAATTCTCCTGTCGCCATGCTGAACACATTAACTGAATGTTTTAATTTACAAATACACAAAAATGACTGGTTACTTAAAATCAAACAAATTCTAGATGAAAATGGGCTGTCTTTTGTGTGGTACTATCCACAATCTGTATCAACCGCATGACCCAAAGACTTAAAGATACACACAAATGGGTACTGAGAAACTCGTAACTCTGAGTACAAAAGCCAATAACTACAGTTTATTTAAAAGCCAAATAGCTTTTGAAGATTATCTAGACATTTTGCCATTGTGCTATAGCATCCCAATGTTGAAACTCAGAACAAGTAATCACAAACTACCAATTGAGAAAGGGAGACACATGAACATACCACAAGAAGCAAGATTGTGTCATCTTTGTGACACGAATCGAGTGGGAGACGAATACCACTTTGTCATGGAA
>NC_134883.1:16587746-16607746 GCF_041734735.1 Babylonia areolata
CTGGGAGATCGTAAAAATCTCCACCCTTTACCCACCAGGCGCCGTCACCGTGATTCGAACCCGGGACCCTCAGATTGACAGTCCAACGCTTTAACCACTCGGCTATTGCGCCCGTCAGGGGGAGTTCAAGCTACACGCTTCCTCTCTGTGGCTGGAAAAGTAATCCCGTTCTCATGTAGTTATGCATATTGTTCACAGTTTTCGAAGCGTGACGACACACATGCAGGATCCTTGCTTGGCGTGTCGGTGTAAACCAGAGAGAACTGTTAGCGCTCCATGTTTTACCTGCACTCGTTTTTACTCTTTTCTTTATCCACGACCATTTTCCTGGCCCTCACTCGTTTTACCGACAATCGTTTGACTGAACACTAGTTTCACTGACGTCGTTTAGTCCATACTAGTTCCCCCCCTGCCCCCGCCCATAATCAGTTTTACTGACACCCTTTATTCAACATAAGCTAGTTTTACTGCTATTGTTTATTCCATACAAAGACACTAGTATCTCAGGAAATTCTAGTGTCTATGTTCCATACTAGTTTTACTGCCATTGTTTTTGTTTTTTGTTGTTGTTGTTTTAAAATTCCAAACTAGTTTAGCTGAAATCGTTTATTTCAAAGTTGTGTATCTGACATCATTTATTCCGCACTAGTTTTGTGGCATCGTTTTTTGCACACTAGTTTTATTGCTGTTATTTATGCCACATTAGTTTTATCGCCATCGTTTGTGTCACACTAGTCTTATTGCCCTCGTCTATTTCAAACAAGTTCCTCGTCCATTTCAGACCAGTTTGCAGTGCCCTCGTCTATATCAAAGGAGTTTTTATTGTCATCTTTATTCCACACTAGGTTTACTGCCATCGTTTATTTCACACTAGTTTTATTGCCATCCTCTCACATAGGTCATGGTGGCCAGTGCACGTGCTACCCGTATCCGCTATTATCACCTGTACAGCCGTGCAACTGACGTAATGTACACACTGACGTGTACAGTATGATTGTTAACTGAGAGTACAGACAAGAGATCACTAGTGAAGAAGACGAACAAAACATACTTATTCAAAACAGTGTCATAACCAACACACAAGTCAGACAGTAAGTGAGAGAGAGACAGACAGACAGACATAGAGAGAGACAGAGAGAGAGAGAGACAAAGAGAGAGAGACAGACAGACAGAGACCGCAGACAGGCACTCAGACAGACACAGAGAGAGAGACAGAGAGAGAGACAGACAGACAGAGACAGACAGGCACTCAGACAGACAGACAGACAGAGACAAGACATGTGGGGAAAAAAAACTTTTATTGCTCCATTTTAAACTTGTTGACAGCATCTGTTTACATATAAAAGCAATAAATAAATAAATAAACTAAACTTAATTCAACAAACCAAAATAGATAAATAAATAAATAAATGCGTTTAACGTTCAAAAAGGTGTTCAGAGCACTCAAAAACAAACAAACAAAAAAACAAAACAAAAAAGAGAGAGAGAAAGAGAGAGAAAAGAAAAGAAAAAAAAAGAGAAAAAGGTAAAACGCATTCAATCTGGCAGCACTACAGCTAAACTCTTCCAACGATCTACAAAGCAAACCCACTCTGACGTCACTTCAGAAAGAAACAGACACAGAAAAAGGTCATGTGCACGTACACAACTCCACACACACAAACACACTGATCAACTGTAGGATTTCAAGCAGAAATTCCCAATGACACGATATAATATACCATGGGTAGCCGTTCCCAAACATCGCCATCATCAACAGTACGCAATAACAACTATACAAGAACTATATCAACAAAACATCAACGATATTTTACAATGAAAAAAAAAAAAAGACAGAAAAGTAGACGCAACTAAACCAACCGAAAGAAAAATAACAAGAACAAATCAGTACGTCAGTTCAGAGAAGTCCATGAAGAGAGTAACCCGAAAATGTATGTCAAAGCACAACAGACATAAACAGTGATCAACGAACAAACAAAAAATTACATAAAAAAAGAAAAAGAAAAAAATCTTGAGAGTCAAACGAACCCATGAAGAAGAGTGAGAACAACAAACTGAAATCATGAGCAGCGTGTTGGTTTTAATGATCAGCAGTGTTGTCAAATAATAAATAGTTTTCTATGACATCAGCAGTGTTGTCTAACAACTTTTTTTTAATAGTTACCAATGACATCAGCAGTGTTGTCAAAACAACAACAACAACAAAAAAAACCGTTCACAAAACAAACAGTTCTTAAAATAAGAATAAATAAAAGTTACCACGATCTACTGTACAGTTAATTTTCTTTGATTTTCATTCATCAGCAGTTGTTGTTGTTGTTAAATAGACAATGAAAACACTTCACAAACTAAATCCATCTTCTGCTGAAAAGAAATTTTAAAAAAATCAAAAGAAATCAACATTCATACAATCCAGTGATTTCACACACAAAACAAAGTGTAAATCAGATCCGAATTCGTTTATGAACAGACGACAAGTACCCACAACTCTTGTCGTCCTGGACATTCTCTCTTTTTGGGGGGAGGGTTGGGGGATGGGGTGGGGTGGGGTTGGGCGGGCGTCGGGGAAGGTGAGGAGGGGGTTGACGGTGTGTGTGCGTGGGAGCGGGAATAGGGGGGAGGGGAAACAATTCTAAATACCAAAACATCAAAGCGATCTTTCCTCTACTTTTGGAATTATGATGATTGCTAGCGGCAACACAGCCAAGTATTATACAAAAAAATACACCAAAAACACTAAGTAGTCAACTTACTGGCACATTAACAACAAGCAAACAAACAAAACCACACAGTTTCCCATTCTTCATAACTGTCGCAAGCCTCAATTGAATTTTATCCTCTCCAGACATCATTTTACAAAAGGAACAGTTTGACTCATGCGTTCAACATGTAGACTTAATACCACAACAGAAACGAACGTGGTCTTCTTCATGCATCAAAGCAGGTTGTTACTGACCACGTTATAGACTACACATATTCCGCACCATCTAAAACATTAACAGGTTTCTGTCAAAACTGAAATATAGATGCACAGTAATCAAGTATACATATCCATATAAAAATTTGACAATTCTGGGTATTTGTTCATTTAAGCAGAATGCTGACCCCATTTTAACTCTATCACTATTTAAAAGAATAATACAGCAGATGAAAGTGAAGTGAAGATGAACGAGTTGAAGGACACAATGCTATAACAGTTCGTTGTTTTCATCCCCAGTAAACCGGCATACTGACAACAACAGTTCATCCCCTTTAAACCAGCATACCGACTATGAGTTCATCCCGAAAAAAAAAACAGGTACACTGACTACAAGAGTTCACCCCCCTTTAACCGGCACACTGACTACAGCAGTTCATCCCCTATAAACAGGCATTCTGACTACAGCAGTTAATCCCCTGTGAACCGTAACACTGGATACAACGGTCGGTTGTTTTATCCAAAACACAGCACACGGCAAGACTGGCCACAATCATTTCGTTGTTCACAGTGTAAGAAACAAAACGCTGTTTGTTTTCAAGGCTTTGTGAGTTCCACTGAGTCATTTACGTCATGACTCATCGCTTTTCTGGTTGACTTTCATCGCACATTTAACGCAACAGAAAATTCAAGTACAATGACACACAAGACTGAGAAGGATGGAGAGGGGAGACGTATTAACACAGCGGCAGAGAGATGACTGAACAAAGTGGACCACATGTGGTGTTCTTCATCGGAGAGTTACGGGCAGCACGTGCGCTGAGATTGGTGACGCATGCCCGCAGCGTGTACATTGTAGAGATGGCGTCGGCCCCACCAACCTCGCTTGGGTTATCTTGACGTCACGCTGCTGGCTGTCTGCTGGCTGTCTTTGGCCTCTGTCCAGGCAGTTTCTCTCTCTCTCTTTCTTGCTCTTATTTTGGCAGTATCAGCAATAAAATAAACAATCTACACCATGAAAAGTATACAAGAGATTTAAAGCAAACCAGACAAACATGAAAGCAGATAGCCTACCCCAACTGCCACTGCTAGGGCGACCACATAAACAAAATAAGCTAAACACCAAAAGAGACTACCAGGTGAATGAGACACACGCTGAAACAAACAAAAGTTGTTTACGTAGTTACAATATGGTGTGAAAAAAAGAGCCGAGAAAACCGATTTAAAGGTTCTTGAAATAAAGAAATAATACACAGAGATCATTAAAGGGGGAGGGTGGGGATTGTGTGTGTGTGTGTGTGTGTGTGTGTGTGTGTGTGTGTGTGTGTGTGACACAGACAGCAGAGACGCAAGAAAAAATAAGGGGGAAGCAGGGAACTGGCTCATAAAGATGTGGGTGCTGGAGAACACCCAGACACCCGTTCTGTCAAGAGGAGTCAGGTTCACAGCACATGAAAGGTGCATTCCAGAAAAAGAACAGAGCGGCCAGCACGACACACGTACCGATTATCACTTCTCGCTGCAGCCACTGTGTGCCTGAAACCGGAAACAAAGAACTGCATACAAAACAGAAGACAAAGATCTTTTGCCCATTTTAAACGGTGAGTGTTTGTGATTATATAAAACACGCGCTCTTCCTTCTTTGCAGCCTCTAAAAATAGCAATGACGTCAGCAGAGCCACTGGTGTAGCCCATACCAGTATAAGTTTGAAACAATGTTGGTGTAGCCTGGTGTAGACTATACCAGTATCAGTTTGGAAAACTGCTGGTTTGGCCTTTTTCACAATCAGTTTGGGGAAAAACACCTGCCGGTTTAGCATATATACCACAATCAGTTTGAAAAACTGCCGGTTTCGTCCATTCCACAATCACATTGGAACACATCACGGCTGTCACAATGGCACACTAGTATAACTATAATCATTTTGCATTGCCGTAAATTGTTTTAAATATAAATAAAATCGACTGATGCTGCTCATTGCATTTCAGTGTTTTATGCCAGTAAGTACGGAACCTGAATCACGATCCCACCCCCACCCCCCCAAATAAAATTAAAACATTAATAGAAATAAAAACATGTGGGCTACTCCAACACATGACTCCACAAACGTTAAAGAAAGATAATAAAGCTAATGACAAGTCAGTCCCACAAGTGCTCCATAAAACACAGGCAAAACATAACGGACAGATGCAATCAACACACATACAGGATACAAGTACACCACAAGAAAAGAACGTAAAGCCAAAGTTTTTATCGGGTTTTACTCCTGGTGATCTCTAATTCCTGTCAGCAGCTGGGTGATCATTCCAATAAAGTTCAACAGATGACATAAGTTTTACCTCGGATTTAACAAACACGTTTATTATATGACCCAGAATATGATTTGATGTCGTACTTGTTATCCGCATTTGAATAAGATGCAGCTTTTATATTCATCAATGGAATATATGCCTTTAGGAAATGAGCAATGTCCTCAGTGAATGGGATAGCAACATGGCGTCTTCCCATATCTAAATTTATTAAATCTGTTCTGATTAAATCTGTACAACTCTACTGATATGTTTAAATCTTTCCATATTTTCTGATTTCACGTGAAAGAACCGCACAACGTTTACGTCAAAGACTTTGCTTCTAATCACAGACGTCCCTGTGTTCCCCCAGACTTTGGAACGGACCGAAGCAAGGCCAATCATTTCTTCCAGAAACCGGCCAACAGGAAGCCTACGTCAAATGAAGCTCTGTGTGTTTCAGCTGATGACGTTACTTCATTATCACAGCCACTCCTTTCACGCCATGTCGGCTACGAAGATCGTCTCAGGCTCATGAAAAAGAAAAGAGACTCAGTGACGTCATCTGAAATGACGAGTAGCACAGCCTTGAACTGAACGATAAAACATATGACGGAGAGAGTAAGAGGCAGCGATCATGAGAGAGCAAACGAGGAAAGCCAGCCTGGCTGGAAACACTGTGTAATATGCAGAAGATATTCACGACTGTTTGCTATGTACAAAATATAGACACACGAAGACGTTGACTGGGACATGTGAACAGCTGCAGCCCCTACTGTGGGGCACTAAGCAAAGCCAGCCAGCTAGGGCTGTGTCGACAAACATCACGTGTGTGTGTCAACAGAAATTAAGGGGGGTGTCAACAGACAACACGTGGGAGTGTCAACAGACGGCACGTGGGTGTGTCAACAGACATCACGTGGGCTGTCAATGGACTTGACGTGAATTTGTCAATAGACATGACGTGTATTTGTCAACATACAACACGTGGTGGTGTCAACATAAAACACGTGCCTACAGCAAGTCAACAAGATTGTACACTGAGATCACACAGTTTGTCTACGCTACCAACACAGAGTGACACTTTCTGCATCAGGAACGATGCCCTGCCCTTACCCAACCCTAACATCTTTCAAGTTCTCCCCCTGCCCTTACCCAACCCTAACATCCTTCTAGCTCTCAAACCGCCCTTACCCAACCCTAACATCCTCTGTAGCTCTCCCCCTGCCCTCACCCAACCCTAACATCCTTCTAGCTCTCCCTCTGCCTTTACCCAACCCTAACATCCTTCTAGCTCTCAAACTGCCCTTACGCAACCCTAACATCCTCTCTAGCTCTCCCCCTGGCCTTACACAACCCTAACATCCTTCTAGCTCTCACACCGCCCTTACCCAACCCTAACATCCTTCTAGCTCTCACACCGTCCTTACCCAACCCTATCATCCTCTGTAGCTCTCCCCCTGCCCTAACATCCTTCTAGCTCTCCCTCTGCCCTTACACAACCCTAACATCCTTCTAGCTCTTCTCCTGCCCTTACCCAACCCTAACATCCTCTCTAGCTCTCCCCCTGGCCTTACACAACCCTAACATCCTTCTAGCTCTACCCCTGCCTTTACACAACCCTAACATCCTTCTAGCTCTCCCCCTGCCCTTACACAACCCTAACATCCTTCTAGCTCTACCCCTGCCCTTACACAACCCTAACATCCTTCTAGCTCCCCCCCCCTGCCCTTACACAACCCTAACATCCTCCCTAGCTCTCCCCGTGGCCGTACCCAACCCGAGCACATGCCTCTGGCTCTCCACTGTCCCCATGTCTGGTCTTCACGTACAGCTCAGTCACTCTGATGAAACTGTCCTGAGAACCGTCACCTTCATTCTCTCTTCTGGAGGGTCTCTCGGCGATGACTTATTTTTTTTATACTGCATTGCTATCTTGGGTGGCCCCTAGTTGACCGACTGCTTGATCTTCAACAGGCAGAGCAGTCATTAACTGTATTTGTGTGTCTGTTTGTTGTCACCACACTAACATGGACAGCGGTGTTATCTGGGCGTTGAACTGACCTCACCTGAAAACACCACCCCCTCCTTCACCCCCTACACTGCCCCACATCTCGCTTTATAAAAGACACCACAGAATTTTTTTGATCGCTTAGGTTATGGGACGATTCTGTATATACAGCTCTGATTAGACATAAAAGACACGGAGTCAATCACACGATAAAACAGACAGATCAAACACATCAGTCCCTCAAACACTGTCCCCCTTTTATCCAAAATGGCGATGTTTAGAGTTTGCTTAGCAAAGTGCTGATGCACGTGAAAGCATGTGCGCACGCCGTCACATCTGGCAAGCAATAACTAAAACCACATGTGTGTGCTGACATTCACTGGGGTACTCTCTCTCTCTCCCTCCCTCTCTCTCTCTCTCTCACACACACACACACACTGCACACGTCATCGGGGGAAAAAGGCAGCAAGCATTACATGGAGATTCATCATTTGCACATAAGCCTTGCTTGCCCTTTGTGGATGAGGAAAGACAGGTGGAGGTTGGAGGGGGTGATTGGAGGAAAGAGGAAAGCGTGTGTGCGTGTGCGCGCGCGTACGTATATGCAAGCGTGGGCGTTCGTGTGTTCGTTCGTATGTATGTGTGTGAGGGACAGACATGCAGACGAACAGACAGCGGATGCTCCAGTTGGTACCTGTAGAGAAATGATGAAGGTTCCAGAGAAGAGAAATCAGTCAGCCATAGATATGTGTAACAGGTGCTACACCCCACCTGCCTCCACCTGACAGCGATGGGGAGGAGGGGAAGCGGGAAACTGAGTATGGAGGGAGGGCGGGCGGGGGTGGGGGTGGGGGGGGGGCTGACAGATGTAAAGCCACGTAAGGGAAAAACAAACAAACAAACATCATCATTCACGTCCTACTGCTAACGTGTTCTACACACCGACAGTCACTAGTTCCATTTGCCTCAGTCTTCGTAAAACAGACACAGATCAAACTGAACCCCCCCCCCCCCCCCCCCCCCCCCCCCCCAGCATCCACCCCCCAAAAAAAACAAAAAACAACAACAATAAAACAAACAAAAACACACACACACGCACACACACAAAAAAAAACTACATCAGGTATGAGCAGTCAGATATCCCTCCTGACACGCTGATATCACCCCTTCCCCACCCACCTCAACACAACGTGAAAACAAAAGCAAACAGAAAGGCAACACCAGCAAACAAAGTTTGCTGTAGGCACTTGTAGTTTAAGGGAAAAAACTCCTCCCCTTTCAACGCCCCTTCCTCCCCCCCCCCCCCCCCCTACAACTTCCCTCCACAATGTCCCCCCCCCCCCCACGCCTCCCGGGACGGAACATGAACACGACAATACAAGGTCAGCACGTGCAGTCATGAACGACATCCAAGTGAACAACTTGTTCAGCGACTGAGCCACTGGAATGGGGCGGAGAGGAAGGAGAGGAACCAAAGGAGCATCAAAGGCGGTTTGAATGTAGGTGTATGAGATATCAGAGTATGGTAACTGAAAAGGAGAAGAAAAAAAAAGAAAAAAAGAAGAAGAAACAAGTGAGAGGAAGAAGGAGAGAAGAATGAGGAGGAGGAGGAGGAGGAGAAGAAGAAGAAGAAGAAGGAGGAGGAGGAGGAGGAGGAGGGGTGTTGAAGGATCACAAAAGAAATGGAGAGGGAGAACTAAATGTTGTCGAAAGTCCT
This sequence comes from Babylonia areolata, assembly GCF_041734735.1. Classification (NCBI taxonomy): domain Eukaryota; kingdom Metazoa; phylum Mollusca; class Gastropoda; order Neogastropoda; family Buccinidae; genus Babylonia; species Babylonia areolata. The sequence goes on from NC_134883.1 coordinate 16,596,681, forward strand.
TTTGGCGAGAAAGTCAGCGGGAATGTCGGTAGCGTCGACAGAGTTCGGGATGACGCCAGTCTCTCTCTTCTCCCACTGCCCACATCCATCACGTACAGCAGTCACTGTACTCTCCCCTGTCAGTCTTCGCCAAGAGTTCCCTGCCCTGGGTTGTTGGAGTTGTTGGCCTTGTGGCTTCAGGCGCCCCCTGTGACTTTGGCTGCCTTCTTCCCGCCCATCTTCTGTGCTCCCTGTGGCGGTGTCTTGCCTCCTGTGGCTGCACCCGCTGGCTTCTTGCCGGCTGCCACCGGTTTCTGCCCCGATGCCGGCTTGGGACTTGCCACTGGTTTTTTGCCCGCCACCGGTTTGGGGACAACTGGAGGTTTCTGACCTGCAGGCGGTTTGACGACTGGTTTCTTCACTGGCGGTTTGGGGACTGGTTTCTGGGCCCCTGCTGCCGCCTTTGGAGGAGGAACCGGTTTCTTTCCTGCTGCTGGTTTCTGAACTGGAACTGGTTTCTTGGCTGGAATTGGTTTCTGAGTGTGGGCTTGTTTTTTCCCTGCGGCTGCTTGCTGTTTGGCTTTAGCTGCTTGCAGCTTGGCTGCCTGCAGCTGTTGTTGCTGTTTTGACAGCACCTTGGGCTGTGGCGCTTTGCCTTGTTGCTGACCTGCTGGTTTGGCTTGTTGACCAGCTGGTTTGGCTTGTTTCTGCGGAGTGGTCGGTTTAGCTGGAGTCTTGGCTGGTTGCTGAACCTTGACCTGAGGCTTCGGGGGTGGGGACTTCACCTGGGCACTTTTAGCTTGCTGGGCACTTTGCTTTCCCGCTGGGTTGGGTTTTGCACTTGATGGATTGTTTGCAGCAGGTTTGGGTTTTGAACCTTTCCCTGGCCCTTTCGCCTTTCCCTTCTTGTCATCATCATCATCATCGTCGTCGTCATCGTCTTTTTTGTCATCTGCGCCAAAGATCTTTGTTTTGATGAGGTCGAAGAGGTCGTACTTTTCCTCGTGAGGTTTCTGTGTGACGGGTTTGGGTTTGGTGGAGGTGGGTTTGTTTTGCTCCTTGCTGGCCACCGTCTGGATCATCTGCCTCAGGATGTTGGCCACCCGGCTCCAGAACGTCACGTCGCGCGGCTTCCTCTTCTTGGCCTTGGCTGTGGGCGGACACTTCTCCTTGGTGCAGTGGCCCTCCTGTCCGTCAGCGATGCCGTCACCGTCATCGTCGTCATCCAGGTAGTCTGGAATTCCGTCGCCGTCTTTGTCTTGCTGTTTGTCCGGAATTCCGTCGCCATCCGCGTCAGGGTCAAGGTAATCCGGAATTCCGTCTCCGTCAGTGTCTTCTTCAAGATCTGGAATCCCATCATTGTCATCGTCATCGTCAAACTGGTCCGGTATTCCGTCCCCGTCCGAGTCTGGCAGCTTGTCTGGGATTCCATCTCCATCCGCATCCTCGTCCAGATAGTCAGGTATTCCATCTCCATCAAAGTCTTCCTTGTCATCTGGGATTCCGTCGCCATCGTCGTCGTTATCTAGGATGTCTGGTATTCCGTCATTGTCGTCATCGTCGTCAAGGTAGTCTGGAATTCCGTCGCCATCTGTGTCTTTTTCCAAGAAGTCCGGAATGCCGTTCCCGTCCTTGTCCGTGTCCTTAGAGTCAGGGATTCCGTCATTATCATCATCATCATCCAGATAATCTGGAATGCCATCACCATCTGTGTCATCTTCTTCATCGTCTGGCACGCCATCACCATCTGCGTCATCATCTTCACTGTCTGGGATTCCGTCACCATCATCGTCATCGTCCAGATAATCAGGTATTCCATCACCATCTGTGTCAATCTGCTGTATGTCAGGAATTCCGTCCCCATCATCGTCATCGTCTTCATCATCTGGGATTCCATCATTGTCATCATCATCATCGATATAATCAGGGATTCCATCTCCATCAGTGTCAATCTGTTTGTAGTCTGGGATTCCATTTTCATCAAGGTCAATCTTACCTAAATCATCAGGAACATCGTCACCATCATCATCTTCTTGGTCATCGGGTATGCCATCGCCATCATCATCATTATCAAGATAATCAGGAACGCCATCACCATCGGTATCAACTTCCAGGTAATCCGGAATTCCGTCTCCATCACTGTCACCCTCTAAATGGTCTGGAATACCGTCACCATCATCGTCATCATCTAGTTCATCAGGAATCCCATCATTATCATCGTCATCATCCAAATAATCAGGAATTCCATCACCATCAGAGTCAATTTCCAGTTCGTCTGGGATTCCATCTCCATCATCGTCGTCATCCAGTTCGTCAGGGATTCCATCATTGTCGTCATCATCGTCCAAGTAATCCGGGATTCCGTCACCATCTGTGTCAATTTCCTGATCATCCGGAATTCCATCCCCATCGGCATCATCGTCCTCAGAGTCCGGAATTCCGTCATTATCATCATCATCATCCAAATAATCTGGGATGCCATCTCCGTCGGTGTCCAGCTCTTGGTCATCGGGAATTCCATCTCCGTCATCATCATCATCCAGATGATCAGGAATGCCGTCATTGTCATCGTCATCATCAAGGTAGTCTGGAATTCCGTCACCGTCACTGTCCCGTTCTTTGTCATCCGGAATGCCGTCACCATCAGCATCCTGATCTAAATGGTCCGGAATTCCGTCCCCATCGGTGTCCACTTCTTGATCATCGGGTATCCCATCCCCATCGTCGTCATCGTCCAGCTCATCAGGTATACCATCATTGTCATCATCGTCGTCAATGTAGTCTGGAATTCCGTCTCCATCAGTGTCAACCTGTTGATAATCCGGAATCCCATCACCATTAGCGTCATTATCTTCACTGTCTGGGATACCATCATTATCGTCATCATCGTCGAGATAATCTGGAATTCCATCGCCATCAGTGTCCACTTCTTGATCATCAGGGATTCCATCACCATCATCATCGTCATCCTCATCATCAGGAATGCCATCGTTGTCATCGTCGTCATCAAGATAGTCAGGGATTCCATCGCCATCGGTGTCAACTTCAAGATGGTCCGGAATTCCGTTACCATCGTCATCATCGTCTTCGTCGTCAGGGATACCGTCGTTGTCGTCGTCATCGTCAAGATAATCTGGAATGCCATCCCCGTCTGTATCAACTTCCTGATAATCAGGAATACCGTCTCCATCTGCATCCTCGTCCAGATGGTCAGGGATTCCATCGTTGTCATCGTCGTCATCGAGATAATCTGGGATACCATCACCGTCTGTGTCTAACTCCTCTTTATCATCAGGAATTCCGTCACCATCGTCGTCATCATCTAGATGATCAGGTATACCATCATTGTCGTCATCATCGTCCAGGTAATCAGGTATTCCGTCGCCATCCGTGTCCTTTTCTTTATCATCAGGAATTCCATCACCATCATCGTCATCGTCCAGGTGGTCAGGTATGCCATCATTATCGTCATCATCGTCTAAGTAGTCAGGTATTCCGTCGCCATCCGTGTCCTTTTCCTTGTCATCGGGTATTCCATCACCATCATCATCATCATCTAGATGATCAGGTATACCATCATTATCGTCATCATCGTCTAAGTAGTCAGGTATTCCGTCACCATCTGTGTCCTTTTCCTTGTCATCAGGTATTCCATCACCATCATCATCATCATCAAGATGATCGGGAATTCCATCATTATCATCATCATCATCCAGGTAGTCTGGAATCCCGTCACCATCAGTGTCCTTTTCCTGATCATCTGGAATTCCATCTCCATCGTCATCATCGTCCTGATCATCAGGGATCCCATCCCCGTCATCATCGTCATCCAAATAATCCGGAATTCCGTCTCCATCAGTGTCTTTTTCCAGGTCATCTTCTATTCCATCGCCGTCAGCATCTTTGTCCAAGTAGTCCGGAATCCCATCACCATCAGAGTCTTTTTCCAGGTGATCCGGAATTCCGTTACCGTCATCATCGTCATCTTCATCATCAGGGATTCCGTCGCCATCATCATCGTCATCCAGGTAGTCCGGAATTCCGTCCCCATCCGTGTCTTTCTGTAGATCATCGGCAATACCATCGCCGTCAGCGTCATCGTCTTCATCGTCAGGAATTCCGTCACCATCATCGTCATCATCCAGGTAGTCCGGAATTCCGTCTCCATCCGTGTCTACCTGCAGTTCATCAGCAATACCGTCGCCGTCAGCGTCATCATCCTCATCATCAGGAATCCCATCGTTGTCGTCGTCGTCATCGAGGTGGTCAGGAATTCCGTCCCCATCCGTGTCCACTTCGTCGTCGTCAGGGACACCATCTCCATCGTCATCGTCGTCCTGGTCATCGGGGATTCCGTCGCCGTCGTCGTCATCGTCGAGGTAATCCGGAATTCCGTCGCCGTCGGTGTCTTTGGTCATGTCCATCTTGCGGCCCTTGGGTCTGGCCTTGACCACCGCCGGCTTCCGCTGCGGCTGCACCGACATCAGTCTGCGGCCACAGAAGTGGCATGGGGTCTGTAACCAGTGTAAACCATAGAGGATGGGTCACTTCGGTGTCAGGTGAAGGTGGTGTGGTGGTGGTGGTGGTGGTGGTGTGTGTGTATGTGTGTGTGTGTGTGTGTGTGAATACTTTTTTACCATTTCGTTTTGCGTGCTAAAAAGAAAAGACAGCATTGTCTATCTATCTCCATGTATGCATGAATGTGTGTCTGTGTTGAGTGTTCTGACACAGGTACATCCTATCCCCTCATACATAAACACACACGTGCGCACGCACGCACGCATACATACACACACACACGCGCGCGCGAACAACTACACACACATACGCACAAATAAAGACACACATAATCCAAAACTTACGAGACAACAACGAAAACTAGTCACTAAAAACGCCATTTTCAAATGTTTGACAGAGAGAGGGAACATGGGATGGGGAATGAGGGAGGGTGATTGGGACCCTCCCCTCCTCTCCTCCCCCTGACCTGGTCATCGTGGGTCAAGGACGTGTCCCCTGCGTCCTCTGCGGCTCTTGACTGCTGGGCCTGAAATGGACATAGATGATAGTGATGACAATCATGACAGCAAACAACAATGTGAATGTCTACAGCGCCTGTTCTCTAAATATGCTCTAGACGCTGTATAAAAATGGGTAAATAAACATACACACACATACACACACATACAAACACACACACACACATAGGCAAGCACCACGCGCGCACACACACACACACACACACAGGCAAGCACACACACACAGGCAAGCACACACACACACACACACACACACACACACACACACACACACACACACACACACACACACACGCTCTAAGTATTATTAACACTGAATCCTGTGCGGAGACAAGTCAAGGCACTTACACATCAGTCATTCACATGCATGCATAACTCTCTAAATCAGAGAGGTGAAAAACAGAATTTATAAATTCGTGTAAATAAAAAGCTGGAGAAACTGAAGACAAGGAAGAGACAGGGGACGGAGGGGCAGGGAGGGAGGAGGAGGGGAGGCTGTTTTGAGAAGAGGTGAGTTTTAAGGCCAGACTTGAAAGAGCTGAGTGCTGAGACCGGACGAAGCGAAAGAGAGAGCTCATCTGGACCAGAGGCAGAGAAAGAGCGGCGACCGACTGTGTTGTGTTCGAATCTGGGAACGCGGAAACAGAGTGGATCTGAAGCTGATCGTAGACAGCGAGATGGGGTGTGGAGGTGATGGGAGCCACAGACATAGAAAGGGGGAGATTTGACTGCACATTTCTGACAACGAGTGTTTATCTTGTACTATGTGTAAGGCTTGAGCCAATGGTGACGCTGCAAGAGACGAGTGATGTGCTCAGATCTTTTCTTTCTGAGGACGAGTCGGGCGGCAAGAGTTTTGTATGCGCTGTAGCGAGTGAATGGATGAAGCAGGCAAACCAGACAAGAGAGAGCTGATGGACCGCAATTGACAACAACAGATTTGACCGGTCTGACTGATCACGTTTTGCTAGTCTCTCTCTCCTCGTCAGTCAGTGAGGTCCACCATCGTAGATATTACTGACGGAGAGAGGGGAAAGGGAGAGAGAGAGGGGTGGGGGGAGAGAGACGATGAGATGGGAGAGGGAGATAGGGGAAAGGAGAGAGAATTGAGAGGGGAGAGGCGGAGGGAGAGAGACAAAGAGAGGAGAGAAGAAGAGAGAGGGGGGAGCGAGGGAGAGTTGTAGAGGGGAGGGGGAGAGAGACGGGGGAAGGGAGAAAGACAAAGATAGGGGAGAAGGAGAGAGAGGAAGAGGGAGGGAGAGTTGTAGAGGGGAGAAGGAGAGAGATGGGGGAAGGGAGAGAGAAAAAAAAGAAGGGAGAAGGAGAGAGAGGGGGAGGGAGGGAGAGTGTTAGAGGGGAGAAGGAGACAGGGGGAGGGAGAGAGAAAAGGAGAGGGGAGAGGTAGAGAGAGGGGAGAGGAAGAGAGAGGGAGGGGGGGAGACACAGAGAGGGAAGATGGAAAGAGTGTCAGAAAGAGACAGGCGTTTTCATACATACGGCCGAGACAGAAACACAGATAGGGTGAGAAAAACGGACATCCAGAGACAGACGAAACGAGAGACAGAAAGGGACAGGAAGCAGGTGCTTGAGACAGAGAAAGACACAGACAGATGCACACACAGACAAATGAAGATGGTCTATCAGCGATTAGCGAAACAGATTCAAAGACAAAGGGAGAAACACACACACACACACACACACACACACGCGCGCGCGCGCGCGCACGCACACACCACCACCACCACCACCACCACCAGGAGATATTCTCTCTCTCTCTCTCCCACCCCCCAAAACCTCCCCCCTGTTTCCACCTCCTTTCCCTCTCTCTCTCCCTGACCTCCACCCCTTCTCTTACACACACACATGTGTGAGGGAGTGCATGCACTCGATCAATTCCTCATGTCTTACACCACAGCTGGCCTTGCAAAGCGGTATTCAGCAGGGAAATCATGTACTTAAGGACCGACAGTCCACTCTGGTGTCGCCCTGTCTTACACCACAGCTGGCCTTGCAAAGCGGTATTCAGCAGGGAAATCATGTACTTAAGGACCGATAGTTCAGTGGTGTGGTCTCCCTTCCAGTCCCTGAATACTGATTGGTCATTATCCACGGGCTGGTTCTGTCGTGTCACATTCATTAGTCATGACGTGTGGGCCTTGGCGCCATCAGTAATCTGATACACGTGCAGCAATATTTATCAACTGTGCTGCGGTGTCCGCTTTCGGGGACGTCTTTCTCATGGTGTAGAATGGGTCATGTACATGTTGGAAGGCAGGATAGGACATGGAAGGGAGGGGGGGGGGGGGGTGAGGAAGCAGGGGGAAAAGAGGAGGAAGGAGGGGGGAGGAAAGGGAGGGGGAGGGATAATAGAAAGAGGGGAGAAAGAGGAAGGAGGGGGAGAAGAAAGAGGAAGGAGTAACAGAAAGAGGAGGGAGGGGGGATGAGTAATAGACATTGGGGGAAAGAGGAAGGAAGGGGGGGGGGGGGAGGAAGGAGGGGGGGTGTAATGTTTTAATGTTCCGTCACGCAGTGTGGTGACCGAAGACGGAGCCACACAGGCGGGTCACCTTTCTAAAAAAAACAAACTAAAAAAAACCCCAACTAGAACCACCCAAAACTGTCTGTGAATTTTTCGTGGGGAATTCAGGCTGAACCACGGGTCAGCTTGGCTCAAGTCATACACCGTTCTCTCCATGTCTGTGTGTTTAGTTCTCTGTTCGAGTGTGTCGTGTCGTGTCGTGTCGTGTCGTGTCGTGGTGTGGTGTGATGTGTATGAAACAGTTACGCATGTGTACATTTTAAAATGTGAAAGATGAAGTTTTTTTTAATCCCTTCTTTTGATCGTTACATTTATAAAACGTGCGCGATGACTCTGGAAATGAAAATATTAACAAACGAATGAATCAAAATCCAATTCTCAAACAACAAATAAGCAAACAATAATTAGAATTTTCTTTAATCATTAATATTATGATTTAGTATAAGTCGCACTACATTTGCTGCACATGGGAAAATATACAGACAGACAGGGGAGGGAGGGAGAAAAAGAGAGGTGGGATGAGGGAGAGAGAGGGGGAGGGAGGGGTAGAGAGACTGAGGGAGGGAAGGGGGAAAAGAAGGAAATGATGGGGGAACAGACAGGGGGAGGGTACAGTGGAGAGAGAGGGAAAGAGGCAGACGTGTGGAAGTATCACATTTCCCGGCATGACGAATCAGTAAGATGAGATCGGTTCTGGCTATGACTGTGTATGTTTCTGTCCTTCTAACACTGAGGTCTACATCCACGACAAATGACTCACTCTGTTTGAAATGTGAAACTTGCTCCATACAAACGTGGACTTTTTTTTTCCTCAGAAATATTACGAATAAGGCAAAAAAACAACAACATAATTCTAGTCACTTTTTAAATTTTTTTTTATTCGTGTTCTCTTGAAAGAAAAGAGGTTTCTTTGCAAGTCTGAAGAAAAAAATATTTGTTACATTGACACAGGCACAATCAGAATTTTCGAGGTGATACATTTTTGGTAAGCTCAGACTTTACCTACTGTTACTCATGACAAAATCCATGGTAATATATGAAAAGTTAGAACTCTGGCGGTAAGATGTATGGCAAAAAGAAAATAAGCTTTGAAAAAACAAAACCAGGTTAATCATGTTGGTTTCAGGGAAAAGGAAAATATCTAGGTCAACAGAAGGCAGTCTGAAGCACTTATTAATAGCATACATATCACCTCGCACGCGCCTTTCGCCCCCTCCCCATCTCCCCCTGACAGATTTATCCAAACACCTCCCCTCCACCAGCACATTCTGACGGCAGTCTGCCCACCTGCTGCAAGGGGGCATAACTGTGTACCTGTGTACCCCGGCCCCCTCCTCACTCCCACTCCTCCTCCCTCCTCTCTCCTCACTCCCCCACACCTCCTATCTCCCCCCGCTCCTATGCCTGAGCCAGCAGACGCACGACACACACCGGCAGGTAAGTGCTCGTCTGATCTGAGTTTTTACGTGGCTGTGGGGAAACTGACAGTACACGTTTCTTTCCCAGGTTTCGTGCTGGGGTGAGGATGGGGGTGGGAATGAACACTGGGTGATAGGTAAAGGAGAGAGAAAGCGAGAGAGGGTGGCAGGAGGTTTGGGTCGGGGGAAGAGACACTTAAGACGTTTTAAAAAAAAGATTTTGTTGTTGTTGTTTGTTTTTTTTGTTTAAAAAAACAAACAAATTTTTATTGACGTAGGCCTAACTGCAGGCTTTATGTCAAGGGGATACAATTCTTGGTTGCAGCGAGAGAGAGAGAGAGAGAGAGAGAGAGACGCTTCAGACGTTTATTTTATTTTATTTTTTTGTGGTTGGTTGTTTGTTTGGGTTTTGTTTGTTTGTTTGTTTATTGTTTTTTTAATTTGTATTGACATTGGCCTAACTACAGCCTTTATGTCAAGGGGATACAATTCTTGGTTGCAGCGAGAAAGAGAGAGGGGGGGGGGGAGGGAGGGAGACTCAGGGTCAGACAGACAAGCAAACGAAGAGAGAGAAAGACGCTTTTTTTTTCTTTTTTTTTTACACTCTGACCATGAAGTCCTTATGACATGGGTGAATGTGTCAGAGAGACAGACAGACAGACAGAGAGAGAGAGAGAGAGAGAGAGAGAGAGAGAGAGAGACAGACAGACAGACAGACAGACAGACAGATGTTTTGACAGTTCGTTGCATCGACACGTAAAAATAAAGTGAAGGCTATAATTTTTTTTATTTTTTTTAAACGCAATGTATTCACCAGGAGATTATATCCGGTTGTGCTCAGTTGCCTGAAAAAACAGCAGCTGTGTAAACCAGTGTGTGCAGCTTGTTTACACAGCCATCGTGCAAATACTGTCCACAGGACGCGACTATCTTTATCTCCAGAATGCACAGCAATGGACCAATTCATTCGCATAACACTTCTTCACCCTACAATGCCACAAAAGGTTACAGACCTTATTTTTTTTAAAACATGTCACTCTGTCTATAGCATGTGATGGTTATTCAGACAACTAATCACTCAACTCAGGAGGAGGAGAAGCAGAAGACGAAGACGAAAGAAGAAACAAGTTAGCAAAAACGACGTGTTTCCATTGGAGAAAGAAGGTCGTGTGCATTGAACCCTCCCAGGAATGTAACATGTCATATAGGCACTAACGAGGAGAGTGTAACATCTTTCATCGGCCCTAACTGGGAAAATGTAACATGTCATATCTGTCCTGACAGGGAGAATGTAACATCTTATATCGGCCCTAACAGTGAGAATATAACATCTTATGTCTGTCCTAACAAGGAGAATGTCACATGTCACATTATATCGGCCCTAACAAGGAGAATATAACATCTTATATCTGTCCTAAGAAAGAGAATGTAACATCAATAATATATCGGCCCTAACAAGGAGAATGTAACACGTTATATCGGCCCCAACAAGGAGAATGTAACACGTCATATCGGCTCTAACAAGGAGAATGTAACACGTCATATCGGCCCCAACAAGGACAATGTAACACGTTATATCGGCCCCAACAAGGAGAATGTCACATGTCATATATTATATCGGCCCCAACAAGGAGAATGTAACACGTCATATCGGCTCTAACAAGGACAATGTAACACGTCATATCGGCTCTAACAAGGAGAATGTAACACGTCATATCGGCTCTAACAAGGACAATGCAACACGTCATATAGGCCCTAACAAGGAGAATGTAACACGTCATATCGGCCCCAACAAGGACAATGTAACACGTCATATCGGCCCCAACAAGGACAATGTCACATGTTATATCGGCCCCAACAGGGAGAATGTAACACGTCATATCGGCTCTAACAAGGAGAATGTAACACGTCATATCGGCCCTAACAAGGACAATGTCACATGTCATATATTATATCGGCCCCAACAAGGAGAATGTAACACGTCATATCGGCTCTAACAAGGACAATGTAACACGTCATATCGGCTCTAACAAGGAGAATGTAACACGTCATATCGGCTCTAACAAGGACAATGCAACACGTCATATAGGCCCT
>NC_134883.1:16617746-16620246 GCF_041734735.1 Babylonia areolata
TGAGTGAGTGTGTGTGTGTGTGTGTGTGTGTGTGTGTGTGTGTGTGTGTGTGTGTGTTTGTGTGTGTGTGAGTGAGTGTGTGTGTGTGTGTGTGTGTGTGTGTCTGTGAGTATGTGTGTGTGTATGTGTGCGTGCGCGCGCGCGCGCGCGTATGTGTGTGTAAGTGTTTGTGTGTGTGTGCGCGCGCGCGTACCTTCATGTGTGTGTATTCGTGTGTGGTGGGGGTGGGGGTGTGTGTACGTTTCTTTGCATGTGTCTCTGTGTATCCATGTTCGACGGTATTCACAGCCAATAATATGAATACTCAAGGAACGGGCAAGTGAACTGAAAGATAATTAAGATATTATGCCTTCAATGCTCAGCAATCACTAGGTTATTTATCTGAGGAAAAGTTATCCATAAGTGGAAAACAAACAACTATAATTTGTTTTTAATAATGCGGTGCTTTCGTTGTTTGTTTGTTTGTTTTTTGTGGGGTTTTTTATTTATTTTTTTTCTTGTTGTTTTTGTTTTTGCTTTGGTTTTTTATATTTCAAACGTGCCATCCTTTTTAGAGGAAGACGGAGCAAACAGAGATAGACAGCACGGCAGACAGGAAGACAGAACGGCAGACAGGAAGACAGAAGGGCAGACAGACAGACAGAAGGGCAGACAGACAGACAGAAGGGCAGACAACAGAACGGCAGACAGGAGAGACAGACAGACAGAAGGGAATACATACAGACACAGAACGACAGACAGAGAAAGACAGAACGGCAGACAGAGACAGGACGGCAGACAGACAGACAGAGACAGGACGGCAGACAGACAGACAGACAGAGACAGGACGGCAGACAGACAGACAGACAGAGACAGAACGGCAGACAGACAGACAGACACAGACAGAACGGCAGACAGAGACAGAACGGCAGACAGACAGACAGAGACAGAACGGCAGACAGACAGACAGACAGAGACAGAACGGCAGACAGACAGACAGAGACAGAACGGCAGACAGAGACAGAACGGCAGACAGACAGACAGAGACAGAACGGCAGACAGACAGACAGACAGAGACAGAACGGCAGACAGACAGACAGAGACAGAACGGCAGACAGACAGACAGACACAGACAGAACGGCAGACAGACAGACAGAGACAGAACGGTAGACAGACAGACAGACAGAGACAGAACGGCAGACAGACAGAGACAGAACGGCAGACAGAGACAGGACGGCAGACAGACAGACAGACAGAGACAGAACGGCAGACAGACAGACAGACAGAGACAGGACGGCAGACAGAGACAGGACGGCAGACAGACAGACAGACAGACAGAGACTGAACGGCAGACAGACAGACAGACACAGACAGAACGGCAGACAGACAGACAGACAGAGACAGGACGGCAGACAGACAGACAGACAGAGACAGAACGGCAGACAAACAGACAGACAGAGACAGAACGGTAGACAGAGACAGGACGGCAGACAGACAGACAGAGACAGAACGGCAGACAGACAGACAGAGACAGAACGGCAGGCAGACAGACAGACAGAGACAGAACGGCAGACAGACAGACAGAGACAGAACGGCAGACAGACAGACAGACAGAGACAGGACGGCAGGCAGACAGACAGACAGAGACAGAACGGCAGACAGACAGACAGACAGAGACAGAACGGCAGACAGACAGACAGACACAGACAGAACGGCAGACAGACAGACAGACAGAGACAGAACGGCAGACAGACAGAGACAGAACGGCAGACAGAGACAGGACGGCAGACAGACAGACAGACAGAGACAGAACGGCAGACAGACAGACAGACACAGACAGAACGGCAGACAGACAGACAGAGACAGAACGGCAGACAGAGACAGGACGGCAGACAGACAGACAGACAGACAGAGACAGAACGGCAGACAGACAGACAGACACAGACAGAACGGCAGACAGACAGAGACAGGACGGCAGACAGACAGACAGACAGAGACAGAACGGCAGACAGACAGAACAGCAGACAGAGACAGGACGGCAGACAGACAGACAGACAGAGACAGAACGGCAGACAGATAGACAGACAGAGACAGAACGGCAGACAGACAGAACAGCAGACACAGACAGAACGGCAGACAGACAAGAGACAGAAAGACAGACAGAGAGAGACATAACAGCAGACAAAACGGCAGACAGGGGAGGAGGTGGAAGGGTGGAGGTCTGGGCAAAGTCAACAAACAAACAACGAAGCCACTTTCGTTTCAGACATCGATAGTTTCAGACACACCTACAGTTTCACACACAAACACACACACACACACACACACACACACAGAGAGGGAGAGAGAGAGAGAGAGAGAGGGAGGAGGAAAGTGGCAGAATGGTGAAGACGCTCATCTGCCAATATAGAGTCAGTGAGGGTCTGGGTTTAATCCCTCTCACGCCCTTTCACCAAAGTTTGACCAGAAAATCGAACTGAGCGTCTATTCATTCGGATGAGATGATAAACCGAGGTCCCGT
>NC_134883.1:16625246-16660246 GCF_041734735.1 Babylonia areolata
GATAATGAATATGGACCACGTCTTCTTCGAAAGTTCAGGTATAGTTCAGTCGTGTGCTATTGTGACGTCAGAATTGTGCTCCAAAGAAATGCGTCATCCATGTGACGTGAACCTTTTCTCCAGGCAGCAACACCGCTCTTCAACCAAAGGAAGCCATGAAATGAAAGGTCTAATTTTTCGAAGAATACTGTATTTGTATTCACTGAATTAGCTGTTTGGTTGTTCATCAACCAGTTGGTTGCTTGGTTATATGGATGCTTGGATGGTTGGTTGGTTGGTTGGCCGTTAGTTAGTCTTTATGACACGACACGTTCCAGCACCCTCCCAAAAACATGTGAAGAAAAACATGTGCACAAGTACACACAGCAGTTGCGCTGATGCGAATGTATGTGTAAGTATGTACTACGTGTGTGTGTGTGTGTGTGTGTGTGTGTGTGGTGTGTGTGTGTGTGTGTGTGGTGTGTGTGTGTGTGGTTGTGTGTGTGTGTGTGTGTGTGTGTGTGGCACGTTGCACACAGTCCAACAGTATCCAACGTCAGGCACATTGCCAGACCGCTACTGTCGTCTGCAGAAACAGAACATGGCAAGACCCACTCAATGTTCTTCAGTCCATTTATGCCTCCCTCCGTTCTGTCTGATAGCCTGTCGTCAGATGGAGACACACAACACGCCACGGTCTGTGTGTCTCTGTCTGCCTTGGTCTGTCTATGTCTCTGAATCCCAGTCTCTCTCTCTCTCTCTCTCCTGCTGCACACAAAAATAAAGCTTCGGCAGTTTGATGCGTACTAGCATGTTCGCGGTTGGGATGCTATAAACCACTATGTGAGATAAATACACACACGACTGCGCGCGCATACGAGTACCCTCTCTCTCAGTGTCACACACAAACACATTCTCTCTCTCTCTCTCTCTCTCTCTCTCGCTCTCCCCTCCCGCCTCCCTCCGCCACCCCCCTACTTCACACAAAAATTACGCATCGACAGTTTGATGCATACTGGCATGTTCGCAGTTGGCATGCCGGCTTCAGTTAAACTGAAGGATACAACTGCCCTGACAGCATGATCAACTTGTCATTGTGTCTGTCTCTGTTTCTCTCTTCTTTTTATATTTACATAATATTCTATTTTTTCTTCTTCCTTCATATACGTATGATCTATTTGTAATGGATGATTAACAAGGACATATTGGAAGAAAAGGGAAGCGTAAAATCTTAATCCACGAATAGAAACGGTTCAAGTAGAGTTCTGCGGAAACTGAGTTCTCTCTGTTACACACACACACACACACACACACACACACACACACACACACACACGTACGCGCGCTCTCACGCACACTCAAACATCCTCTGCACGAACCCACTTGCACATGAGCATCAAATCATAGTACCAGAGACAGAAAGACAGAGAGAAAGACAGACAGACACAGAGACTGAGAGGTGGACAGACAGACAGGCAGGCACACACACACAAACACCATCAGGAAGACGGACTGAGAAACAGGCAGGCAGGCAGACTTACACACAGACCATCAGGAAGACTGGTGGACAGACAGGTATGCAGACAGACAGACTTACACATAGACAATTTGGAAGATGGATAGGCAGACAGCAGGTGGGCAAAGGCAAACAGGGGGCAGGCAGAGGAGCAGACAGATCGACAGGAAGACAGACAGACACATCGACAGGAAGAGAGATAGACAGACAGATCGACAGGAAGACAGATAGACACAGGAAGACAGACAGACAGATCGACAGGAAGAGAGATAGACAGACAGATCGACAGGAAGACAGACAGACACAGGAAGACAGACAGACACATCGACAGGAAGAGAGATAGACAGACAGATCGACAGGAAGACAGACAGACACAGGAAGACAGACAGACACATCGACAGGAAGAGAGATAGACAGACAGATCGACAGGAAGAGAGATAGACAGACAGATCGACAGGAAGACAGACAGACACATCGACAGGAAGAGAGATAGACAGACAGATCGACAGGAAGACAGATAGACAGACAGATCGACAGGAAGAGAGATAGACAGACAGATCGACAGGAAGACAGACAGACACATCGACAGGAAGAGAGATAGACAGACAGATCGACAGGAAGACAGATAGACAGACAGATCGACAGGAAGAGAGATAGACAGACAGATCGACAGGAAGACAGACAGACACAGGAAGACAGACAGACACATCGACAGGAAGAGAGATAGACAGACAGATCGACAGGAAGAGAGATAGACAGACAGATCGACAGGAAGACAGACAGACACAGGAAGACAGACAGACACATCGACAGGAAGAGAGATAGACAGACAGATCGACAGATAGACACAGGAAGACAGACAGACAGATCGACAGGAAGACAGACAGACAGGTCGACAGATAAATAGACAGATCGACAGGAAGACGGACAGACTGACAGGCAGACGGATTGACAGAACACTAAAAACTCACCCAGACATAAGTAGCGAAAACTGTCAGTACCACCAGTCCAATCCACAAGGGGCGACCCGTCCACCCCCTCCCTCCTGCGCACCATGTCATCATGACGTCACTCACAGACCACTGTCAATGACGTCACTTCACGATACTCCTTCGAAACACGTCACAACACTGTATCAGCAGCAGTCCACCGTGCACACGTGGTCACTGTGGTTTGGTGACCAGTCAGCGACTGTTCCAAATCGAAACTTGTGATTTTCCAAGTGATCCTAATTGTGACAGTTCTTTGAACTCCACTGATTCCTTATGAAAGCAAGTCCGACAACGAACATGGAGTTCAAAAATTATATCTGGAAGGTCGGAGACTTGTCTAGCTCTGTCAGTTTACTGCTGTTTTTCTTTAAACTGAAAACTCTTCAGATGACAATGTATAAAAAGTTATTTTTTTTGGTTAAAACTCGAAAATGTTTTGTATCTGTTTTTAAAATTCGAAAATGGTTGAGTCCTTACGTCATGAACCAGTCCGCGGTATCACTGACCTGACTACCAAACAGACATCATCACAATGATGACAACTCCAACGTCACAGAAGCTCAGTGAGAAGACACAGGACAGGCTAAGGGTCAGTGACCTGTGGACATGGTGACTGGCAGGTCACAACACAGCTGGAACCGGCACAGGCAGCAGGTACGGACCGCACGTGCCATGCACACCACAGACGACACGCACACACCGACAGCACACAGACATGCAGCACAGCGCAGCGGCAAAGCACAGCAGAGACTCAGTGAGCAAGATACAAGACACAAACGGCCCTACACAAAACTGCCGACTCAGGCCTTGTTCTAAGCAGGTAAGCGGGCTATAACCTTCAAGCTCAAGCCAAAGAAACTTTATCCAGGCTGACTATTCAAGGCGTTTGTGCTGGTTTCTTTTTTTCTTTTTTTTTTAACGCACAAAAACTTCGTTCTGCGGTATTCGTGTTCTGTACCTTAACAACTTTCTTCCTCTTTCGGTTGCAGCAAGTTCCTTGGAGCGTTGTGTGCAGCTGATGTGGATAGATGTACACCATCAACTTAGCGGTGCACAAGGTACACAAAGCAGAAATGGGAAGCGGCGAAGATATGGGTATGTGCTGTTTCCTCCAACACACACTCACACCAGGTTGTGCACACGAAAACACCGACCCTAGCTGTTCCGCAGTCCTGAAGACTGACGAAGTTTTCTTCCACTTTGCACAACACGCCGTGCCACGCCGTTTCAACCGCTCTTGCTCCCTTGCTTCCAACACAGGACGGGGGTGGGTGGGGAGGGGGTCCGCTGTGATGTAGGCGATGGCAGGAGGGGTGTCGCCGTTGTCGTCGTCGTCGAAATCACCTCACACCTCAAACCTCCCTACAGTGGGCTCCGGTCTCCCCTGTACCTGACTCCTCAGTCTGCCACGGAGGCTACCGCGGAACCCGGTCCGCTGCGCGTGCTGCTGCCTCGTGTTGAATCGTGACGTGAGCTTGAGTGCACGTGCGCGTGTGTGTGTGTGTGAAGCCGAGGCATAAAAGGCAGAAAGATATGAGAGGAAAGTGAGAGGTGGGCAACAGTGAGGTACGTTGTGTGGAGGGAGGAGGGTGGGTGGGTGGGGGAGAATCTCTTTCTCACAATGAAATTGCTGCACAGGGCCATCAACTTCCACAGGCAGCCTCATCCAGAGCAGTGAGTGACTGTCAGTATCTGTACCCTGTGAGAGGGAGCCACGTCATATTTAGTTTGAAGTCAGTCGACACACTGGGCATGTTTGTTTTGGGGAAGGGGAAGACAAGCGGAGCTACCGTTCATATCGTGCTCTGACCTTCAGGCTTTGACCTCATTAGTCGACCTTTGTAGGGGATGAGGATGCGTAATGTGCCCCCCACCCCCACCCACCCTCTCTCTCTGTCAGCCGTCTTTTCTTTTTCTGTTTCTTTTTCTTGCGAAGCTTTTTTCAGTTTTTTTTATTTTATTTTATTTCTTGTCTCATGTTTCGTCTACTCCTTCCTAGCATTCATCAAAGAAGTTTTTTTTAACACTCCACCCCCACGCCCTGTTTCCTTTCCTTCCTCCTCCTGTCATTTCTTTATCAAGGTTTAGGCTTCCCTTTTACAGCTCATGGACATGAAGGACTGAGTCAACAGCTAGCTGAAAAACCATGGCCTATTCAACAATTACTCAAAGACCAGGTCAGTGTCAGCAGCTGGCTGAAAGACCATGGCGTATTCAACAATTACTCAAAGACCAGGACAGTGTCAACAGCTGGCTGAAAGACCATGGCGTATTCAACAATTACTCAAAGACCAGGACAGTGTCAACACGTGGCTGAAAGACGATGGGGTATTCAACAATTACTCAAAGACCAGGACAGTGTCAACAGCTGGCTGAAAGACCATGGCGTATTCAACAATTACTCAAAGACCAGGACAGTGTCAACAGCTGGCTGAAAGACTATGAGGGTATTCAACAATTACTCAAAGACCAGGACAGTGTCAACAGCTGGCTGAAAGACCACTGGCTGAAAGACCATGGCGTATTCAACAATTACTCAAAGACCAGCACAGTGTCAACACATGGCTGAAAGACCATGGCGTAATCAACAATCACTCAAAGACCAGGTCAGTGTCAACAGCTGGCTGAAAGACGATGGAGTATTCAACAATTACTCAAAGACCAGGACAGTGTCAACAGCTGGCTGAAAGACCATGGCGTATTCAACAATTATTCAAAGACCAGGACAGTGTCAACAGCTGGCTGAAAGACCATGACGTATTCAACAATTACTCAAAGACCAGGACAGTGTCAACAGCTGGCTGAAAGACCATGGGGGTATTCAACAATTACTCAAAGACCAGGACAGTGTCAACAGCTGGCTGAAAGACCATGGCGTATTTAACAATTACTCAAAGACCAGGACAGTGTCAACAGCTGGCTGAAAGATCATGGCGTATTCAACAATTACTCAAAGACCAGGACAGTGTCAACAGCTGGCTGAAAGACCATGGCGTATTCAACAATTACTCAAAGACTAGGTCAGTGTCAACAGCTGGTCGAAAGACGATGGGGTATTCAACAATTACTCAAAAACCAGGACAGTGTCAACAGCTGGCTGAAAGACCATGGCATATTCAACAATTACTCAAAGACCAGGACAGAGTCAACAGCTGGCTGAAAAACCACGGGGGTATTCAACAATTACTCAAAGACCAGTACAGTGTCAACACATGGCTGAAAGACCATGGGGTATTCAACAATTACTCAAAGACCAGGACAGTGTCAACAGCTGGCTCAAAGACCATGGCGTATTCAACAATTACTCAAAGACCAGGACAGAGTCAACAGCTGGCTGAAAGACTATGAGGGTATTCAACAATTACTCAAAGACCAGGACAGTGTCAACAGCTGGCTGAAAGACCATGGCGTATTCAACAATTACTCAAAGACCAGGACAGTGTCAACACGTGGCTGAAAGACAATGGGGTATTCAACAATAACTCAAAGACCAGGACAGAGTCAACGCATGGCTGAAAGACCAGGACGGAGTCAACAACAGCAAGAATTACAAACTGTGTGGTAGATAGTCATTCTTTTTACAGTTTTTGGCAGTCTGGTGAAAACCCCCCCAACTCTTTTCTTTCTTGAGTACATAGATAATGACCAAACAGAATCACATGCTCACTGGCTTTCCTTCATTGCAGCATCCATGTCAACCTCAGTGCCTCATTACTGCATACACCACTGATACAGAGGGTGAGCGCGTATTTCAGACACAGCTTGTCAGGAGCGTGACCTCAGGAGTGAAGGCCAACAGGTTGTTCATCGCGCAACTTCACGACTGATGCCTGTGCGCTTGTTCTCTCACCACTATGATTTGTGTGTGTGTGTTTGCGTCTGAAAGAAGGCAAGTTTTATTGAATGTGGGCATGGCATTTGGTTTACAACTTGCTCTTGTGTCCTTCTGCCTACCCTCTGGTAGTGCTACTGCAGGTTCCAGTTGTCGTTCAGAATGGTTGATGCTTATCTGTCAGTACAGTGTCTAGGAGGGTAGATTTGATTCCCGTCATTGCCTTTTCTCCCAGTTTTGACTGGAAAGTAAAACTGAGTAAACTGAGTATCTAGTCATTCAGATGAGACAATAAACTGAGATCCCATGTTCAGCATACACGTGGCGCACTGAAAAAGAACCCATGACCAAAGTGTTTTCCTCTGGACACAATTCTGTAGAATAAATTGACTCTGGTAGGTACACAAATGTACATGCATACTCAATGTGAAGCATATAATTTGTCTGAATGCAGTGACACCTCCTTGAGAAAATGAAACTGGTAATGCTTATAATTATGTACATTGTTTTTCATGATAAAACAAGCTGTTCTATGCTGGTAGCTAGAAACTGGACTGAAAAGGGACAGCTCTGTATCCACTGCACAGTGGGTCCCCCAACACAAAGCAATGGTTAAAGAAAACATGAATAGTGATTGGGGTTTGGGTTAGGATCAGGTTTCGGAAATACTGTTGCAAAGATTTGTCTTTATTCACACAAACTTTCCTGATAATCTGTTTGCCCTTGGATGTATCAGGCTGCAGACACACTGACATCATCCACAGACACGGTTTATTGGTCGAACTGGACAAGCAAGTTGCCTCAAGAGATGTCATCTGTACCTCCATGGTTTGTGGATTTCTGTCAGTTGTACAAACTGCTGCAAAGCCTGGATATCAGAAGGGTGAAGGGTGGGTGTGTTAATGGCAGTGGATGCAGGCCCTGTTTCATCAGTCAATGCTAACTCCTGCCCTGGCTCATAATGTATCCTGGTCTTTCCGTCAACACTATTGGATAGCCACCCACACAGGGGGACACGCTGTGAAAACCAGTTAAAAAAACACACAAAAAACAATAACAAAAAAACAACAACTACTTACGCACAAAGAAAGAACATGGAAGAAAAAAAGGGGCTTTGGACTAAGAGAGAAAAGGAAAGGATAGCAGAAACAGAGAAAGACATTTGTGCTGAGCTTGATAGTGAAATGGAGAAATCTGGAACAACCATGTTCACAGGCAGTCATAATCACAATAATTTTATTATCTCAGTGAGAAATTAAGTGTGGTGAAGTCTGTGTACATACATATTACATGATGAACAGTAAAGCTTGGCATACATTTTATCAAAAATACACATAAAAGGACAAGGCAGTGGGACTGATCAAGGATAACTGTTCATCCACATGTGGGTCACAGAGTTCCCTCCCCTCAATAAGCATGACTGTGAATCAAGATCAACTGTCCATGTGTGTCACCGAGTTCCCTCCCCTGAATAAGTATGTGAATCAACATTAACTGTCCATAGGGCCATTGAGTTCCCTCCCCTCAATAAGTATCACTGTGATCAAGGTCAACTGTCCATGGGAGTCACTGAGTTCCCTTCCATTGATATACACGTGTATGACTGATCAAGGCCAACAGTCCAGGGGAGTCATTGAGTTCCCTCCCCTCAACATGTTTGTGATCAAGATAAACCGTTTACATGGGGGTCATTGAGTTCCTTCACATCAATATATGTGACCTAACAGAGGTGCTCCTCTACTCAGTCAACACCTGTGCTGCACTGAAGACCCCACTATTCACCAGGTGTCACCCCAAAACAGTGTTCACTTCCCAGCTATGTATAGACACACTCTTCAAGGGACACATCAGGTTCAAGAGATGGGGGACCATTCATGCTTGTGAGAAAAGTTTGCCTGTTCTCTGACACAATTTGTACAGAGTGTTTTTATACAGTCAGTTTTGCCATCTTATCATTGCAAGCATACCAGTCAAACTTAAAAAAGGGATTTCTAAAATCATGTATGCAAATGTGTGTACAAATCAAATTGAAACGCTGATTCTATCAATGCAAGGTGCAGCTGGTAAGCATACATACGTGTGTGCGTGCATACGTGTGCGCCTGCCACTGTGAGCTGTCCATCAAAACATTCACACACACACTCGCCAAACATGCATGAATACAAACACTCCACAAAAACGTCATCAAATACAGAAATCAATTGTGTAAAGATTTAATATCTGACAAAAATCCACAACGCAATCAGCATTTTGACCAAGTGACCTAACAAACTGCAGCAAAAGGACAGAACAAACAGAAAGAGTTTATTCCAGACATAATGCACATCAACTTTCACTACATTTTCTCTCAGACACATGTAGACAACACAGGTATTCACTGTGAGAGATATTTATCTCCCATCACTATCACATGCAGACATCACACACACACACACAAGTTGCAAAACCATGAATAAAACCAACACTGGAACAGCCAATGAACATTATGGGGGCCTGTTACACAGCACCACACAAACATCAATGATATTCATCTCCTTCACATGTGCAAAGATGTGAAGATAATTTACCAATCTTATGAAGAAATGACCACTCAAATAACCAGTTACCCACCAAATAGTTCCATTCAAACATGCCACCACCCTCCCTCCCACCCTCAGATGTTTTCCACTAGTGAATAATGCTATGTCTCCCTCAGAACAACAGACAGACATAACTTAAATCTGTCCTAATTTGTCCCACAACTGCATGTTGCAGAACCTGTTCTGTTTGTCTGACTGATGTCACTGTAGCCTGAACGAAGTGAAGCAGCACATACACAACAAAACGACAAAACCACTAGTGTTGGCGTAGGTCCCCTTTATGCTTCATGGTGTAGATGTCGATCATTTTCCGCGCAACAATCAGCAACTGATAACCTGGAAGCCTGACTTGGCACTCTGGAACTCGTACACTCTGGAACGACTTCCCACCAAGTTCATGCATAACATAACCTGTTGTTTCCCCTGATATATATCTATCTGCTACATTGTTTCAACAGGTAACTGTTTTGAGCCATTCTTTTATAACCCCTTCCCTCCTCATCCTGTGTGGAGTTGTCCTTCTAACAGCAGAAGCAGTGATCTGAGGGCGACAGTGTGTGCACAGTGTGGACAGTGTGTTGACATGTGAGGTGTGTAGGTGAAGGTACACAACAGGCAGTGATCAGCTGTCAGCCCTGTGCCTTGTGCATCACACAGTGTGAGGTCAGTGCCAGGTGCCAGTGTGTGTGTGTCAACAGTGTGGTCCAAACATCCTTCATCACAGTACATCAAAACCTTTCTACAAATCAGCAGACATTTACAACATGAAAAATAAACCTGCCAACAAACTCAAAATAAAAAGAAGAAAAAACAACAAACAAAAAACCCCTACAAAACTCGGAACAAAAATGTGATACTGGGCCAACAACTTCAATGTACCACAAAGTGACATGACATGTCCATGTCTCATTTCTTCCAGTCAGCACTCATGACAAAGGAGTGCATGTGATCCCACAGAAATGATAACTTCCAGAGTTTCTGGCCTCAATTAGTTCACAGCCTTTCCACTTGAGTGCAGCTCAGCTCATTTCATGGCAACTTTAAAAAAAGCAACTCCATTCAGTAAAAAGATTTCTTGTTAATATTATCTCGAGTGAATGGCTGTCTCATGCAAATGTCAAACAGCATTTCACTTAAAGACCTGTCAAACATACATATATATGTGAAACAGTGGTCTGCATAAAATATTACGCATGTATTTCAAAAAGTAGTTCATCCTGACCAGCCTTGCAACATTTCAATAGTTTATTGCTATTAATTCCCACTATTTGGGTCAGCAGAAACAGTATCTGATAAAAAAAAATAATAATAATAATCTCCCCCCAAAAATGGTGTGCTTTCCATTCTGTCAAAAAACAAAATTATCATCACCTGTACCAGAAATTTGGCCACAGCTGCAAAACAGAAGTAAATACAGGTATCAAAATCTGGTGCAAAAAAGAACTAAACAAAAATCCACAAAAGCAACAAAAGTTTTGAAAGAAATCGGCCTAGCACAGTAAATCAGTGATAAACCATTTGTAAACAAAAAAGTGATTATTGCCTCATCCATTTTCTACTAAAGAACAAGTCAGTAAATAAGTAAACATTGCCAAGCAGAAAACAAAACCCATGTGATATCAGCCAGACCATGGTGTTTGGTTGTGAGGTGTCAAGCCTGCTGTCCACAGGTGGCACAGGGTATGTGTGGGGTGTGATTGGGTGTGGAGGTTTGGGTGGGTGGGTGTGAGGTGGGTGACTGTAAGTAGTGGAGGTGAAAGGTCCCTGACATGGTGCGTGTTTCTCATCTATCCCTTCTTCAATCATCCGTCCATCCTGTGGCCCTGTCATCCCTCACTCACTGCTGCTGTCTTGCTCTCACAGCTCTTCATGAGCTGCTGTCTCACCCTCTCCCTGCAACATCACACCACACTTCATGTTTACACCCATGTTCTCAGACAATGCAAAAACACATGCACACATACAAACAAACGCAGGCACACATACACATGCAAACACACACACACTCCCTTCACTCGTCTCTTTACTCACATCTCACATTACATCGTTCTACCACAGACTATTCCTGGGAATCTGTTTTAACATACTTCTATCTTCCAAGTGTACCAGGTAAGGCAATCATTTGTTAACCTACAAACTTATATCTTCCATGTGTATCAGGTAAGACAGTTGTGTATTATACAGTCACTTTACTTCCTTTCATGATGCCACCAGCAGTTGAAAAGCTTACATCAGAAGTTAACTGGGTATACCCACCTACCATCAGTCTATGTGGAATCTTCAGTCACTGAATTTACATGTGTCAACTTCACTCCCTATCCTCATACAAAAATATGTGAGAAAGTCATGAATAAATACAGTACATGAAGTCATGTATAACATATATATATATATATATATATATATATATATATATATTTGTATGCATTCATTTACTATCAAAGTTATAATTCCTATGTATTTTTATGTGATATGAAAACAGACCCATCCACACGCGCACACCATAATGTCACACAGGCCCACACAGGCCCACATCCACACACACACAATGTAGTTGAACACAAAGACAAACCCACAGACTAATAAACCGAACTTACCTCCTCCCCCTCTTCATCATCTTCGGCACTAACTTCTTCTCCCTCTCCATCTCCCTCCTCTGCTGCCTCCTCCTCCTCCTCAAACACTGGCTCCTCTTCCACCTGGACACACACACACACACACACACAACCACAGTGAACATGCCATGGAATCATCTCCCTTGCCTTCAACCTTTCAATCCATCACATCACTCCCCCTTTCCAACACACACACACATACAAGACAAAACAAGTCTGTCCATATGGACAGTGACATCCTTTATAGTGAACATAGTCCCACTATGATCAGGTATCACAAGTCCACATGGGCCAATGGGTCATCTCTGCAGGCAACAGGGGTCAGGATGCTGCTACATTCTGACATGCATGTTCTGTCCAGCACTATTCACATCATCTGGGCAGTTTCACAGGAACAGTGTAATGGGTTATCCGGAGTTCCTGTCGCAGACTGACAGGCACACACAGTGGTGTCTGTGGGATGAAGCCATCACTGACAGTAGGGGGGGCTGACCACAGGTACAGCACTGTGACTGTACCGTACGACACGTGCCACATGGCACAACATGTTCACTGCAGCAACTATGCCCAGTGTTGGCAACACACAGCTTCCTACCACAGCCATTCTCCATTTGTTGACAACTCACAAACACACACACACACACACATGTGCGTGCGCACAGCAAGACCTCACTGACCTTTTCATCCAGGGCCACGTCCATGCTGAGCCTCAACATGCGGTCAATGCGGTCAGCAAAGCCAGAACTGTCCGGCAGCATGTAGCCAGAGCGCAGTGTGGCCGTCTCAAACATCACCAATGCCAGGTCTTTGGCAGTCTGGTCTTCAGCGTCCGACTGTTGACACAGTGAAATAACACTTGGAAACAATGCTCACTGTTAAAACCGGGAAACAATGCTCACACTTTGTTAACATAGTGGAAACAACCACTCACTGTTAACACTGAGAAACACAACTCACACTCTTAACACAGTGGAAACACAACACTCAGTCACTGTTAACTCCAGGAAACACAACACTCATATTGTTTACACAGGGAAACAACACACACACACACACACTTTTACACAGTGGAAAAACAACACTCAGTCACTGTTAACACCAGGAAACACAACACTCACACTCTGTTTACACCAGGAAATGAACACTCTCTGTTAACACAGTGGAAACACCCACTCAGTCACTATAACAGTGGAAACAACCCCTCAGTCACTGTTAACACCAGGGGACAACACTCACTCTATACAGGGAAACAAATCTCCCACTCTGTTAACATGACAAGCCAAGATATGTTTTATTTCAGAAAACCCTGCTAGGGCACATGAAAGAGTTACATATTTCATGTAACTTCACATATGAATCACATTTGGTATTTTTTATAATTACTTAAAATAGTTTACAATAGCCACACCAACTGTTTGGTTATGAAATAGGTAAGACAGTGGAAACAAACCCTCAAGTCACTGTTTACACTGGGAAACACAGCACAGTGAAAATGGAATCAATGTTTCAACCTCTTCCTGACTTTATTACAGCTTTACTGCTTACATATTTCATAACTAAAAATACTGTTCAACATGCAAAACTGAAACTGACAAGCAGACAAGATGACTGATGTAGTGTCGGCAGATTCATGGGGGGCTGTTTGAGGGATGTGGTGGTGGTTTCTACTCTGGGAGGGATGCTCACTCAATCTGGCTCCGCAACTAAGCCATTATTGTCGTTAGTAGGTGGTGTCCTACGTACATTAAATCAGAACTGGCACCACTGAACACCACCAAAGTGACTCAGCAGCAGTGCAGGGTCTCCTCTGGTGTGTGGCCTCCTGGTGACCAAACATCGATAGTTCCCTGCGGACTGCCGACACTGGAACTGTGATGGCCGAACCAGGGTGTGGCCATGTATATGGCGGAATCTAAATGAGCAGCATGGGAGTAATGCCACTGAAACGGTGCAGATGATGGGGCAGAAAAAAAAAAGAAAAAAAGATGGCTGGTGTAACGTTGGTTTCAGTTTGTGGTTAGACACACAGCACAGAACACATAGTTTGAGTCACAGACACAGGTCAGGCGTAATGCCGAGAGATTCCCTGTTACACTGTGTGGCTGTTGGTTTACGAAACAGACCACTCACCTCTACTTGAGCTTTGAGTTTCTTCATCAGAGGGTGACGGGGGTTGATTTCCAATGTCTTCTTCTGTGTAGAGTAGAACCTGCACACACACACACACACTGCTGTACACATATCCCTCACACTATGACATACTGTTTCCGAGTATAGTGGAGAGTGTCTTGCCCAAGTACATCCCCACTCTCTCGGCCAAGAGGGTTTTAGGACAGTCGGCATTGGGATGGTTCCCAAAGGCCAACTAGCCCACAAGGCTGCAGCACTAAGAGCCAGTGCTATTTTGCCTCCTAGTTTGAGAGTCATAGTCCTTCACAAAAGACAAAGCTGTAAATGGTTTCCCATTGACTAGAGAAACCATTGATAATACAGCTCTCACTTTGCTGTTGGCCCAAATGTAAACTTATGTCAATCTGTGATATAAGCAGAGTGTTGTAAACTTGTATAACACATCCCTCATATTGTGACATACTGCTTCTGAGTCGTACACACATACCTCATACTGTGATAAACTTCTGAGTCATACACACATCCCTCATACAGTGAATAACTTCTGAGTCATACACACATCCCTCATATTGTGATAAACTGCTTCAGAGTCGTAACACACATCCCTCATACTGTGACATACTGCTTCTGAGTCATACACACATCCCTCATACTGTGACATACTGCTTCTGAGTCATACACACATCCCTCATACTGTGACATACTGCTTCAGAGTTATACACACCGCAACATGCCAGCCTCAAACAAGTGCTGCACACACTGCTTTGACACCAAACACTGTGTTACACCACCACTGACACTTGTGACAGTTGTGAGATGTGTACTGTGTGTAGTGCACACAAGAGTACCATGACCACACACCTCACTGCCCATCACAGTCGATGGTCTGATCAAAGCAACCCTTCCAACCTTCACCACAAGGGCTCACTTCAACCTTCACTAGAAGGACTCACTTCTCTATCAGGCACACCTCCCCCCTACAAACACACACTTTCTTGCTCCTGACACTGAGTCTGAAATATCATGCTCCAGACTGGCCTCAAAAAGCAGACTGATACAGATACACACATATACATGTACAGAGCGACAACAGACAAGGCTGGCCTGACTTACGACTGTGAGGGGTCGGTGGACTTGGCATAGGCCTGTGCCCGCTGGATGCGCTCCATGTTGCCAGACCAGCCATACTGACTGGCCACCAGGGCGCAGGGGGAGTCCTGACAGACGCTCAGTGATGGTGGCTTTTTCAATCTGTCAACACAACACCGGCCTTTTCTACATGTGTTCTGTGGCTTTCCATCACGCACAAACTATATAGCATGTTCATACACACATAGACACACACACACACACACACAAACATCCACATGTTCATAATGCACATTCACACACATACTGATAGACATATTACATACACATGTACAAACATAAAGATAAATAAAGAATAGAAAGAAGTGCATACATACACAACATATGCTCATAAGCCAGAAATCACATGGACTCAAACATCCTTACACATGTGCAGACACTGGCACAGACAGACACAAACAGGAAGGCACAGACATGGATTATCAGAGGCACAGTCAGTCATACACAAACACACATACATATTCACACAGAGTCAGACACAGACACAGAAGCAAACAGACACACACATACACATACAGCTAAACAAAGACACAGAGACAAGAGACAGATGTCCTCAACCCAGTGTGCCCCTGACCTTGTCCTTGAGGGCATCTTCCTTCAACCACTTGAGCAGCGGCTCAAAGTCCTTCTCTTGCTGCTCCCGGTACTCCTTGGCTTTCTCAGACTGGTCCAGCTTCAGCCCTTCCTTAGCCACATTCTGGAACTTCTTGCCCTCAAACTCTGGAAGTGACTGAATGCAGTACTCGTCCACTGGCTCCACCAGGTACACCACCTCGTAGCCCTTCTTCAGCAGTCGCTCCACAAAGGGAGACTTGGACACCTGTACGCATCACAGTCATAGTCATGACCACTGTAAGGGCAGAGCTACACCATTGGGTGACCCATCCTCTATATGCATTTTTTTTTTAAGACAAAAAAAAAAAAAAAGACAAACCAATTTAAAAAATGATGGCAATCATCTCTGAGGGAAGGGAAAAGAGTAGTTTGATTTTTAGTGGCAGAAAGTGATGAACATCAGGAAACAGTGGGGGTTTTAAAGTCAAGTAACCTGCAGTGAGAGAGTGAGCCTGTGGCACTGAGGGTACACTGTGTGTGGCTCTGCTTCATGACATCTCCACATAGGACTGCTGGCACTGCACACACCACACAGTGAGTGAGTGTGTGTGTGTGTGTGTGTGTGTGTGTGTGTGTGTGTGTGTGTGTGTGTGTGTGTGTCTGAACACAGTAAAGATAGAGACAACAAAGTTTGCGTCAGGGAATGGTGTATGTGCCAGATTCGTCTCACTCCACGTTCCCCTCTGGTGCTCACCTCCTCACGGCTGGTGCCAGCCACAAAGTAAATGGCTTCCTGCTTCTCCTTCATCCGCTCCACGTAGTCCGTCAGAGTGGTCTGCTCCGTTTCCGAGTTAGAGGAATAGAACTTGAGCAGTTTGGCCAGGCGGGTGCGGTTAGAGGTATCTTCAATCACCCCCAGCTTGATACTGACAACACACCACAAGTCCATGACATCCCACTCCTCTCACCACACACACACACACACTGTCATCCCTCTACTCTCACCAAACACACAGTCATCCCTCTCCTCTCTCCACACACACACTGTCATCCCTCTCCTCTCTCCACACACACACTGTCATCCCTCTCCAGTCTCCACACACACACACACTGTCATCCCACTCTTCTCTCCACACACAGTCATCCCTCTCTTCTCTCCACACACACTGTCATCCCTCTCTTCTCTCCACACACACAGTCATCCCTCTCTTCTCTCCACACACACAGTCATCCCTCTCCTCTCTCCACACACAGTCATCCCTCTCCTCTCTCCACACACACTGTCATCCCTCTCCTCTCACGAAACACAGTCATCCCTCTCCTCTCACCACACACACACTGTCATCCCTCTCCTCTCACCACACACACACTGTCATCCCTCTCCTCTCACCACACACACACACTGTCATCCCTCTCCTCTCACCACACACACACTGTCATCGCTCTCCTCTTACCACACACACACTGTCATCCCTCTCCTCTCACCACACACACACACACTGGCTTACACACACCGAACACTACAAGCAAATGCAATCATCAACAACATGCAAACAGATAAACACATACATGTGAAAAAATATGCGCACATATACTGCAGACAAATCAACAAACAAATAGTGAAAACACATGCATACAAGAAAACACACACACACTCTCACCCAACACGTACTGTGTTCTAAAATGGTAAATGAGCAAGAAAGGGGATGAAGGGAACCTTTTCTCCCCAATCACAGCACTTAAGTGTACACCCACTAACGATAAGCCCTTCAAGTTGAATCAAACTTGCAATTTTTGTCTGGGCATCAGTCCTCAGACTGACCATAAGCTAAGCACTCTGTGCTTAAAAAAGAACCACAGCAAGTAACAAATCACAAGACAGAATCAGCAAGAGGCAGAGAGGCGCCAAAGCCCAAGCCCTTACTTGGTGCTGTACTCCTTCCAGAAGTTGTCGAAGTCCTCCTTGCCAATCTTCTTGATCATGTCCAGCGTCTTCCTGACCAGCTTCTTCTTGATCACCTTCAGCAGTTTGTTCTGTTGCAGCGTCTCTCGCGACACGTTGAGGGGCAGGTCATCGCTGTCCACCTGTCAGCACACATCCCACTGTACTATACTGTCTTCCTCACACATTGCACACACCCCACTGTACTATACTGTCTTCCTCACACATTGCACACACCCCACTGTACTATACCGTCTTCCTCACACATTGCACACACCCCACTGTACTGTCTTCCTTACATATCACACACACCACACTGTACTATACTGTCTTCCTCACACATCACCACCCCCCACCCCCAAAAAAACTGTACAATACTATCTTCCTCACACATCACACACACCCCACAGTACTATACTGTCTTCCTCACACATCACACACACCCCACTGTACTATACTGTCTTCCTCACACATCACACACACCCCACTGTACTATACTGTCTTCCTCACACATCACACACACCCCACTGTACTATACTGTCTTCCTCACACACACACACCCCACTGTGCTGTCTTCCTCACATATCACACACACCCCACTGTGCCTGTCTTCCCACATATCACACACACCCCACTGTGCTTGTCTTCCTCACACATCACACACACCCCACTGTGCTGTCTTCCTCACACACACCACAGTGTACTATACTGTCTTCCTCCCCCCCCCCCCCCCCACTGTACAATGCTATCTTCCTCCCCCCCCCCCCCCCGCCCCCCCCACTGTACTATACTATCTTCCACACACATCACACACACCCCACAGTACTATACTGTCTTCCACACACATCACACACACCCAACAGTAATGAACTGTCTTCCACACACATCGCACACACCCCACTGTACTGTACTGTTTTCCACACACATCACACACCCCCCCCCCACTGTACTGTACTGTCTCCCACACACATCACACACACCCCACTGTACTGTACTTTCTTACACCCCCCCCACACACACACACTGTGTACTGTCTTCCACACACATCCCCCCCACTGTACTGTACTATCTTCCACACACATGACCACCCCCCCCCAATCTGTCTCACATACACATCACACACACCCCACTGTACTGTACTGTCTTCCATCCACATCACACACTCCACTGTACTGTACTGTCTTTCATACACATCTCACACACTCCACTGTACTGTCTTCCACACACATCACACTCACCCCACTGTACTGTACTGTCTTCCATACACATCACACACACTCCACTGTACTGTAATATCTTCCATACACATCTCACACACTCCACTGTACTGTACTGTCTTCCACACACACCCCACTGTACTGTACTCTGCCACAAACAGTGGGCGCACCTCACTCCCTTACAGACATGTGGCCAATTTTTCTTCTTAGTGTTTGCTTACAGTTCAAATTCCACTTCTGAAGTCAAACACTCACTGAAATATACATGAAAATATATTAATTCATTTCAACACAATGCAAACATACAAACTCTGGTACATGCACACAATCCGCACATCTATGCACGCTCACACACACCCATTCTCTCCAGATTCCTCTTCACCATTCATGTATACACTGAACATTCTGTGGCAATGGGGAAGGGTCTTTGTTCTGTATCCTTAACATTCACACAACCCTTCTCCCTCCCTCACCTTTTACCTACCCTTCTGTACACTTCCCAATGCCCTCACCTCCACTCTCTCTCTGTAACCATACTATCTTCCCCCAATACACAGAGACCCAGAGTACAACAGCTACTGACCACGCCACGGACAAAGGACAGGTACTTGGGCATCATGTCTTCAAAGTTGTCGGTGATGAAGACACGACGCACGTACAGCTTGATGGCGTCCATCTTCTTGCCGTAGTTGTTGAACATGTCAAAGGGGGAGCGCTTGGGCACAAAGAGGATAGACTTGAAGGTCACCTCCCCTTCTGCAGTGAAGTGGATCTTGGCGAGAGGTTCCTCGCTCTCCTTGCTGATCGACTTGTAGAAGTCCATGTACTCCTCGTCCTCCACCTCCGCCGGCCTGAACACAGGCACATCTTGACAGTTTTAATATTTAACTACACCACAGCTGACACTATTCCTGGACATCACAGTGTTGCACACACCCCAACACTGCACTCTACCTCACAGCTAATACAATTCCTATACTTACTGTGATGCACACGCCCTGACAGTGTACTGTATCACCTCACCGCTAACACTACTGTCACATTCCCATACAATACTTTGCTGTTGCACACACTCAGACACTGTACTAACTCACCTCACAGCTAGCACTACTGAGTGTTGTAATTCTATATAATACTGTGCTGTGTTGCATGTTGAACTGTCTTGTGCTGTGCTGTCACAAACTACATCTAATCTTTAAGTGTGATATGAATGGTATTGCTTTTTGATTTGGGCGTGTTTTTTATGTTTCTTTTTTGTTGTTGTTGTTGCTTGTTGAAAGTGATCAACAAACCTTGCAGTTTTTATTCAACATTTCCTCTCCATTCCGAAGAGTGTGTATGCCAATGGCTACAACTGGAAGTTCATAACAAGTTCCAAAGTGAAACCCAACAAACTAAAATCAGATACTACTTCTTCGTTCGTGGTTGCGACTCCCATGTTCACTCGTATGTACCCGAGTGGGATTTTACATGTATGACCGTTTTTACCCTGCCATGTAGGCAGCCATATTCTGTTTTTGAGGGTGTGCATGCTGGGTATGTTGTTTCCATAACCCACCAAACGCTGACATGGATTACAAGATCTTTAATGTGCGTATTTGATCTGCTTGCCTACACACACGAAAGGGGTTCAGGCACTAGCAGGTCTGCACATATGTTGACCTTGGAGATTGGAAAAATCTCCACCCTTTACCCACCAAAACAATGCTCAAGTGTGCTTGGCAACCAAGCACTAGTTACCTGTTCATTAGATTGAAACAGAACACACATGAAATAAATGAGGCCAGAGTGTTAAGGAGAGACTTACTTGCGCGTCCAGATGGGTTTGACAGAGTTCATCAGTTCCCAGTCCCACACGGTCTTGGACACTTTCCTCGTCTTCTTCTCCTTTTCTTCCTCCTCCTCCTCTTCCACTTTGCCCTCCTCCTCTTCCTCCTCCTCTTTTTTCTCTGTGTCAGCCTCCTCTGTGGCATCATCCTCCACAGGCTGCTCCTCCTCCACAGTCTGCACATGACATCGGTTGTCAATACCATGACACACCACCTGTCAACAGCCTCACATGCCCCTGTCGCCATCCCGACATCGGATGTCAAACCATGACACATCTGTTGTCAACACTCTCGCACATCTGCTGTCAACACCCTGACACATTGGCTGTAAACCCCTGACACACTACCTGTCAACACCCTGACATGCGTCAACAACCTGATACAACACCCCTCTCAGTAAACACCTCTCTCTGCTGCTAACTCTTCATTCTCTGCTTTTTTAGAAGAAAACAATCACTTCAATAACACATTATAAAACATTACAAAATGCTAAGTGCCCGTGGATACAAACCTTTAACAATCTTGAAAAATGTGAGGGAGTCTGCTCCACAAAAAAGAAACCTTCAGACTAACAGACTATTTACAACTGCAGAATTTTCATAACTCCACAGACAAGCCACTAGGATACATTGATGACATGGATGCAACACCCATGTTTTCTACCCACTCCAACCCATCTATGATATATCACCGTAACACACTAATTGCAGTAACACACTGACAGATTTGTGCCAGACGTTTTGCACATCATCCTGATCCAGCTTCTCCCCTTACAAGTGCCAGTCCACAGTGAAAAAAGCAAAAACAGTATGTACCTTGGAGGTCCAGAGGTAGATGTTGAAGTTGATGAACTGACTGTACTTCTTCACCAGGTTGGTCAGGGTGCCGGTTTCCAGGAAGTCGTGGGCCTCCTCCTTCAGGTGCAGGCTGAAAACACATCAACAGTCTCCCTCACACTCACCCCACTCCCTTGTTTCACACACCACAAACACATCTCAACTGTCCATCTGTGATCTGTTTTCAACACACAGAGGGTGACAACCTGCAGGCTGCTGGTGCTTGGCTTTCACCATCAGTGTCAACTGGACACAAACCATGTCTATACTGCAGATCTGCCTGGCTTGTAACCCTCTTCCCCATGGATTGCTGTACTGTAAAATAACTGTTCAAGGTATGAACTGCATGCTTCTTTAATGTCACCTTGTGTGAAAGACAGGTTTGTAAAAATTATAAATGCTTAGATTTATGTATTTGTATTTTGTATTTCTTTTTATCACAACAGATTTCTCTGTGTGAAATTCGGGCTGCTCTCCCCAGGGAGAGCGCGTCGCTATACTACAGCGCCACCCATTTTTTAAAATTTTTCCTGCGTGCAGTTTTATTTGTTTTTCCTATTGACGTGGATTTTTCTACAGAATTTTGCCAGGAACAACCATTTTGTTGCCGTGGGTTCTTTTACATGCGCTAAGTGCGTGCTGCACACAGGACCTCGGTTGATCGTCTCATCTGAATGACTAGCGTCCAGACCACCACCCAAGGTCTAGTGGAGGGGAAGAAAATATCGGCGGATGAGCCGTGATTCGAACCAGCGCGCTCAGATTCTCTCGCTTCCTAGGCAGACACGTTACCTCTAGGCCATCACTCCACTTAATGTATAATGTCACCCTGTATGAAAGACAGGTTTGTAAAAATAAATAAATGCTTAGACATATGTGACTGCAATGCACTTCGCAATTTGGGGCATGTGCGTGCCGAGGGTGGAGGATTGTCATTAAATTTGCCACCACAGTTCCATTTCAATTCATTTAGTGTAATGAGTGTGCAGAAGACTTTTAGTATGGTCACAACATTTTGAACCAACCAGGACAACCCATCATTCCTGATACCATCATTCTGTCCATTTCATGAGCCCAGAGAGTAGTGACCCCTGACCTAATGGTGGTGCCACGGCCCAGAGTGTTGCCACGGGGATCCTTGGCCACAGAGAACGATTCGGCATCTGACTCCCACACATGCTGCTCATCGTCGTTGTGTTTGGATGTCACCACCACACGGTCCGCCACTGAAACATCACACCACAGGAACATCACACACCACCAGAACATCACACCACACACCACAGGAACATTACCCACCACTAGAACATCACACAACACCACTGGAACATCACACCACACCACACCACTGGAACATCACACACCACTAGAACATCACATCACACCACACCACTAGAACATCACAACACACCACACCACTGGAACATCACACCACACCACACCAACATCACACACCACTAGAACATCAAAACACACCACACCACTGGAAAATCACACCACACCACTGGAACATCACACCACACCACACCACTGAAACATCACACACCACTAGAACATCACACCATATCACACCACACCACTGGAACATCACTAGAACATCACACCACACCACATCACTAGAACATCACACCACACCACACCTCTGGAACATCACACACCACTAGAACATCACACCACACCACTGAAACATCACACACCACTAGAACATCACACCACACCACACCACATCACTGGAACATCACACCACACCACAGGAACATCACACACCACTAGAAGTAGTAGAACATCACACCACACCACACCACAGGAACATCACACCACACCACACCACAGGAACATCACATCACATCACATCACACCACACCACACCACACCACTGGAACATCACACCACACCACAGGAACATCACATCACATCACACCACACCACAGGAACATACCATATGACACACCACTGGAACATCACACCACACCACACCACTGGAACATCACACCAACCACAACACAAGAACATACCACACTACTGGAATATCACACCACACCACAGGAACATCACATCACACCACAGGAACATCACACCACACCACAAGAACATCATACCATATTACACACCACTGGAACATCATACAACACCACACCACTTGAACATCATACCACACCACAGGAACATCACATCACACGCCACACCACACCACTGGAGCATCACACCACACTACACCACTGGAACATCACACCACATGACGCCACAGGAACATCACGCCACACCACACCACTGGAACATCACACCACATCACACTGGAACATCAGAACACACTGACTTCTCACTGTTGTCTAGACGTCACATACCACATGTGTTCAGGAATTACAACAATGTGTTACAGTCACAAAAACAAAGTAAGTGGCTATCTAATGAAGACACTCACTGTCAGTACCTGATCTGTACTAAATAAACACACTACCTCTCAATACTGGTGGCATAGGATCAAGGGAGATAACTCCATTTCTCATTCTGCCAATTTATCATTTTCATGTTCATCATCCGACATGACATTAAGTGGAAAGCTGCTTGGATGAATGCCCATGCCGAAAATCCATACCACTGTAGTATCTAATCATGATCACATTTTTCTGTCAAAATGACCATTCTCCATCTTGAGAAAATCTACAATAACGAAAGGTTGCTCTCAACCGTCACTTGATTGTGCTGTAAACACACCACACATCGTCCCTCATGCATATCATACAATAACAAGTTGCCCAACTGTCACTGGTTGTGCTGTAAACACAACACACACAGTCCCTCACCCAAAATGTACAAAAACAACTGGTCGCCCAACACCACCACCAAACACAGTCCCTCACCCAGGAAGCTGGAGTAGAAACCGACACCAAACTGTCCAATGAGGTCAGTGAGCTCTGTGGGAGAGGCCTCCCCCATCTTGGCCAGAAAGTCGCTGGTGCCAGACTTGGCGATGGTACCCAGGTTCTTCACCAGGTCATCATGTGTCATGCCGATGCCAGTGTCTGTCACGTGCAGTACGTGATTCTCCGGGTCCGCCTGGAGCCACAAGGTACAGTGCTCACATGCCAGCAACAAGGAGCAAGAGGGGGCAGGGGCAAATACAGAGGAACACACAGAGATTAGGTAGGACCACTCATTTTTTCAAGTGAAATATAATTGGCTATTGCTTATCTCATATTGAAGGCAATAACAAGGAAAGAACACATGCAAAATTTCAAATCAATATCTTCAATAGTTTCTGAGATATCCCAGTTTGAATAT
Organism: Babylonia areolata; assembly: GCF_041734735.1. Classification (NCBI taxonomy): domain Eukaryota; kingdom Metazoa; phylum Mollusca; class Gastropoda; order Neogastropoda; family Buccinidae; genus Babylonia; species Babylonia areolata. The sequence continues at coordinate 16,649,700 of NC_134883.1, forward strand.
TTTGTATATGCTCATGTTGCGTCATTTTGCAATACAAACTGATTTTTAGACATGCCATGTGTCCGCACTATGTGCCTGACAATGTGTGGACTGATTTTACATCATTTTCATATTACTGTCAAACAGAAAAGACAAAAACATTGAGTGTACAGCAATCCAAATCATTTTTATTCATCAGCAAAATCACCTAAAATGTGTCAAAATCACTCGCAAAATGAGACAAAAAGCCTATTTTACACCCCCGCCAAAGTCAAGGAAATTTCCGAATGTGCCCGAAAATTCTTTCAGACGCATAATTCACTGCTTAGATTTTGCTGATTTTTTTGCAAGAACTGCAGTCTTCACAAACAAAAAGTGTAGACAGCTAAATGACCCTTATAATTGCAATTTGTGAAGTGAAAAAACAGTGTGTGAGTGTAACACAAAATCACATCACAGGCATATCATTGCATCTCCACTTCTAATTGGCCTACAGAGATGGTTCACATATCAAAATGTTTGTCTGCATCTGACTTATCCAACTATCATGCACACAAAGTAATGTCATGCATCGTTTCTGACATATAAATTGAATAGTTCTCAGAACCCCCCCCCCCCAGCCACTCTCTCCAGCACTCGCCTTTCTTTCCCAAATACACCAACTTAATGTAACACTTCACTATTTCAGGAACCTTCTCACCTGTTATGAATAACAGTTGCATATATCTGTCTGAATTATACCTATATATATGAAAAAGAAACTTATGCTGACTTCCACTCTCTGTATTTCTCGACAACTGCATCAAACTCCTTCACACACCATGTTCTCCCATTGGTGCTGAACATGTCCAAGTTCCAGGCTAAGACAAATTTTGAGTCAATTGGATCACAATCAATTGCATCTGGCCATTTGAATGCATTCCTGTCTCCCCAGCTGGTCATGAATGCTATTGTGGCTCTTGTTGGAGATACAACATCAAGGACTTCTCCAACGTAAAATCTGTCGTCGTAAAAAACTGCCACTTTTTCTCCTTGCTGTGTGAAGTGTCCAGGCTGCATGTCCTTGGTGCTGTTGTCAGTGGAATCTTGAGCAGTGTCCCTGTTGCTGGTGACTGACGGTTCTCCAGTGCATGATGACTGCCCAAGATGAAGTGGCACAAAGCGTGACCTTTTGGACGGTGGTTCATCAGCGACTATGATTTCTGCACTAGGGCCAGCTGGTCCAGTTTGTTCAACATACTGACACAGAGAATTGGTCAGTTCCCGGACAGTTTTTTTGGCCATGATCAGCAGTGGATCCTTTGCACCCAAAACCATTTTGTGGTACTGGATCTGAAACCTCAGGGCCTGTCTTTTGGCATGGAGTGTTCTTAATGCACCAACATGTTTCCTGATCTGTGCAGTTGTCACCCACACCCCCCCTATCTTTTGGACTGCTGTTATGATGTCCATTCTTCGCTGTTTTTGGAGATGGTCTTTCCGAATCTTCTCTTCATTTTTTTTCTGGATCCTTTCTCTTCCTTTCCTATTCTCTTCCTCTTCATTCTCTCGGTGGCGTTTTCGGAGAGAAGTGGCAGCAGTCTTTGCCACATCAAGCAGCTGTTGTTGTTCCTCTGCAGACTTATGGGCCAACCATGATGCTGTTTCATTCCTCTTTTGCATGATAACTGAGGAGTGGTGGTGCAGTGAGCTGTGACGTCGCTTGTTCAGACTAAAGTCAAGGTCACCAAAGTTGGCTTCCCCAAACAGGTTGGTTAACTTGCAGTGAGCCATTCTGTGACGTTGCTCTTCTGTTGGTGGCTGACTGTACTTCCCCCCAGGGAGAAAGTCATGAAGCTGCCTCTTTATCACACAGAGAAACTCTCTGCACATGATCTGTAGCAGATCTTTGAATGGCTCATTTTGCCGCAAACAAAGTGCCGTGTCCTGGACTGATCTTATTGGAGGCGTTTCCTCCATGAAAAATGTCTCCAGTGTTGATGGAAGAGACTCGAGGACACCTTCCAGCGCTGTTCTGTCTTCACTGATGTGTTCCAGGTGGCCAGACAGAGTCTGTACATGCTTGTACATGTCCAGATAATGGATGCTGCTGTTGATGAGCATCCAGAATGGCCCAGCAACACAAACATACATAACAGCCAAAGCAGACACCATCAGCATAATGTTGTCATCCTGCACATCTTCCAGAACACTCTGTTGCTTCAGGTTCAGAGTTTTGTCACTGAAATTTGTGAAAAAATCCACAATGTCCTGTCTGTGGTGGAGGATGGCAGCAGCGCTCTCGAACACGTTATTAAAACGGTTTGCGCGAAAGCTGCCAACAGTGTTTTTCTTTTTCACCATTGGAAGGGATAGATATGCCATCCAGTCATCTTGACAGCCATTTTTCTCATCCCCCCTGGGACCAAGGACGTCACAGGCAGTTCTTATCAGTCGAAGTGCTGCAGGGTGTTTTGATGTTTTTTTGAAGTGACTGAATGAGGCAGTCAGGTCCCTCCCAAGTTTTCCACTCCAGTCTTGTCTGTCCTCAAAATGATGCAGTGCCCGTGATGTTGATTCTGATAAGCCTAGCAGAAAATGAGCACTGCAAAACAGAAACTCAAGGCCAGCATCTTCTGACAGAAGCTCTTTTTTTGCTTCACAGAGCTTTCTTCCAAAGCTTTTCATTGTTGCTGCTCTGTCTGTCATGGTTGCAACCATATGTCTAAAAACATCTTTCACTATGTCCTCCGTTTCTTGATATGTGGCTGTGCCCAGGAATGAAATTTCATGCATCAGTGTCATGGTGACATCAATCAGAGTGTCTGTATTCTCTCGATCTACAGAACAAAACCCCAAAGCTAACTGTTTACCACTCTGAAGAGTGATCTGATGACCAACTATTTTTCTGTGGTCTCTGCTGGTTCCATCTACATGGAGGTCAAACAGTTGACTTTTGAGCTCTTCTGCTATCTGCATTTTGGACAAGGCATGCCCTATATCAGCAAATCTCAAGCAAGTAGTCTTGCTTGGAAGGTCACAAAGTTGAATGTTCTGCTTGGAACAAAGATGGGACAGAACACACTTTATGACAGGACCTACACGACTTGCTGCAATTTCATTTCCCATCAGCTCAATAACACAGGCTTGGACAGTTGGTGTGTAATGACCTTTTGGTGTTCTGAGCTGTATAGACTCTTGAGCAATCTCTTCTTGAAGTTGAACAAGTCTGAGTAGATCTGCTTCCAAGCTTGAGATCTTCTGTTTCAGTGTTGCCTCTCTTCTCACTGATTTTATGAAACGGCCCTTTTGTAAGGTCAGCTCTTTCTTGATTGTCTGAAGGGCAGCTTCTTTCTCTTCTACAGCTTGTTCTGCTGTCTCAACTTGGCTAGATAAATCTGTAAGCCTGTTTTGAGTTGAACTGATCTTTTCTTGTTGCCTCTTAACATTATTGGAATTTCTGGCATAAGCGGCACACAACTTCGATTTAGCAGACAACTTTTCTTTCAAGTTCTCAGTTTCATTTCTTTCTGTGTCAAGATCAGACTTTGTTTTGGCTAGTGCTGTCTTCAGATCATCCAGTTCTTTTCTGAGTGATGAAGTAACTGACTTCAAAGCTTCATTTTCTGCAAGGAGCAATTCCTTCTCTTCCTTTACTTCTTTTATTTGGCACCGAAGCTTTCGGTTTTCTTCTTTTTCTTTTTTCATTTCATTCAGCATGGTGACACACTGACATTCACAAATGGTATTTGCAGTTGTCATGTCAGTGTGTGAACTGACATGACTGTCACTATCAGCAGTTGTCAAATCAATCTGTGAACTGTAGTGGCTGTCTTTCACAGTCTGTTTTCTTGAGGTGCTCAAAATGAAATCAAGAAATGTCTGTTCATGGAGAGAAACATCTTTTACTTTGTCTTTGTGCTTTTTCATCAGAGCATCTACTTTTTTCCTGATCTGATTTTTTGAGTATTGATGCAGCTGGGGACAGAACTGTACAAGCCATTCCTGAAACACAAGATCCTTGAAACTATGCAGTTTTCTGTACTGTTCTAGTTCTATAACTAGCCCATTCATCATGGGTTCAATGACACTGGCAGTTGATATACCCATTAACATGTCAACAGTAACACCACATTTTTTACAGTAATTACCCTTGACAAACTTTAAGTCTCTAAAAGCATGCAAAAATTCTTCAAGTTCATCTGCCCCCATATTTGCAGTTGCAACTTCTTGTTGCACTCGCCCAATGACAGAACTCAGAGCTGGAAACCCCTCCCCAAATTGAAGAGCAAAAAGCTCAGACGCAAATGTGGACAGTCTTTCCCAGGTCACTGTTTGGTGACGTCTCTTCAAAAGCCCCAGTTGCAGCAACACTCTGTTGGTAGGTTGAAGGTCTGGCAGCTTCATAGGACGTCCTCTTCCTGATGGGACCAGATTTGATTCCATCCTCTCCAGAATGTCATCATCTAAGTAAAAATATAAAAAAAAAGAAAAGAAAAAAGGTGAAATGTACATGTGCTTTACCAATGACTTTTTAGTACTGACTTTATAATCATGACTTTAAAATTTTAATTCAAAATGCCTTTTGCACTTTGTATATGTGTGTGCACACATGAATTTGAGCACAGGCATTTGAGCAAGTGTGCATGCATGTGTGCATGCGTGTGTGTGTGTGAAGTTCTCTTTTACATATTTATTTATGTATTTATTTATTATCATTGTTATCATTATCATTATTATTTTCTTTTGTCTTTAGCCTTTTCAGGTCTCCTTATTTTCTTTGTCATTGAATTTTCATTTCACTGGTCTGGTTTTCTCTCAGTGTGTGTGTGTGTGTGTGTGTGTGTGTGTGTGTGTGTGTGTGTGTGCGCGCGCGCGCGCGTCTGTATCTGCAAATATGTTTGTGTGTCAGCAGTGTCAAGTGTGACTGAGGAGGCAAATACAGAGTACACATGAAGTTCAGTGCGCGCGCACTCACACACACACACACACACACAACCACGCACGTACACACACACACACAGAGTGTGGCTGTAGTCTTTGAAAATCATATATATATTCATAGTCTCGTTCAGTTTCTGACACACGTGCGAATGACCAACAGGAGTTATCTTTTCTTGATTTTTTTCATCGATGTTTTCTCAATGATTACAAACTAAAACAAGTCTAACGCAGTCCAGAGAAAAAAACAGCAATCATAGAAATATCTAATGAGGTGAACTACCGGGATGTTTAGGTATTAGGAATGAATATTTGTCAAGCGATCTTCGAAAATCTGATGTACCCCGTTAACCCAATTTCATGGCACCTTCGTTCGGAAATGAGGTCAGGCAAGTGACTAAAAACACCTCTTTCCTAAGCCAAATACAATCATAGTAATATATATTATTATCAAACATCATCAATAAATGATAAATCTGTTGATTACTTACCAAGATATGCGCCGATCTTGCTGTAAATATCGTAAAGCTCCCCCATTGTTTGTGCCGACGTGCGCTCAGCTGTGTCCGACTTTGTGAGTGAAAAGAGCGGAAGTGACCCGATGGGGTTGTTGTATGCAAATTAGAATCATGTGGTATAGGCAAAACTTGGCGATAAACGAAAGGCAGGTTTGAATTCACGAAGAAATGAGCTTTCCAGTGATGCTTAGTGGTTTTATGTACGATGTCAGGGAAATTTTTTACGGTGCTCTGAAAATTTGGGCATTTTTCCAACTCAAATTACACCGACTAATTGAAACTTTTTCAAATTTTACTTTGCACCATTGGTTAGCGCGTGGTTTCGTCTTTCCAGTGGTATGCGCTATTAATAGGTTGACCGAGTTACTAACTGGTAAACGGAGAGTGAACAGAACATATGCAGACTTCGACCGCTTGGCCTTAGGCTGTGCGAGGCGCCGGCAGCGTTGCGTTCCGACTTTTCGCGATCATGTTTAACGCTCCATAACTTCTCAGATATCGATCTCTCAAGCAAAACAACACAAGAAATGTGAAGCGGAAGAGTCAAACTTTTTATTGACATAATTTTTTATTATCAAATACATGTTTCTCATTGTAAAATTATGATGGAAAAATCGGCAATTTTGTCAGTTTTGGTCACGCTTTCTCGGCCAGCTTGGCCTGTGGTCCTACCTACAGAGATGGAAGACAAAAGACAGTCTGGTTGACAGAGTCATGAAACAGATACTACAACACACACACACGAATTTCATAAAACACACAAGTCACTTTCTGGAAAAAGAGCACACACACACACACACACGCACACACACACACACTCAGAGTGCAGAAAACTTGACAGTGGAATTATGCACGCATCATATACACTCTAAAGAAAGCAAAGATAACTCATGTACACAGAAGAAAGAAAAAGAGATAGAGGACATTTGGTGGAAAGCACTGAAGAAGGAATAGAGAAGACTGAGAATGGCAGAGCAGAAAATACAGACAACACATACACTAACTGAACACATACACTCACTCACTCACTCTAATAAAAACACACACACATTACTAAAGACAAGCCAAACCACAAAAATTGGTGGCACACAGACCTTGATCTTAATGCTCAGTTCGTCTGTGGCACTCAAGGCATCCTTGTCAGTCAGGGACAGGAAACGGATTTTGTCTAGGGCATCTGATGCATTGGAGATCAACTCTCGCAAGAAGATCTGGAAACACACAGGAAAGAAAGGATGATGATACATTACTTTGTGGTGCTGGTGGTGCTTGCTATATCAATGGCATCTTATGGTTTTCTAAACACTTCCTTGGTTGAAATACCGGAAAAGCAATGCCACTTTGTTCCCTTTAGTTATAACACGGCACTATAAAATTTGAAAGGTTCTGTTCCATTTTGCCATAACAACTAAACAAGTTACGTTACAGACAAAAAAAAAAACAACTTACAAAGGTTCTGTTCCATTTTGTCATGACAACTAAACAAGTTATGTTACAGACAAAAAAGAACTTACCAAACCTATGATTCAGCAACTCAATATGCATGTCTTGTTCAGTTTTCCATCAGGAACTTCAGTGTTGAAAAAGTATATAGATTTCACCGTCACATTACTGACAATAATGCAAACTAGCAAGTACCTTGTATTTTTCAATTTGAAAATAACATCACAGAACGATTAATTTACAGCTGCTGCACTTGTCTCTTCTCTTAGTGTTTCACACACTACAGCACACAATCAAATCACAGTGTGGCCTACATTCACCCAAAAATAATTAAACCATCTGCTTTTAAAAAATCCTTTTCCAGTGAGTATAAAAGGTTTGAATCTATTGTAAAATGACCAAAAAAAAATCTAATCAAAATTTCTATTATGAAAAGGACAATTAGATTAATTCTTCTTGTTAAAACCAAAGTCCTTGCTGGTGTTCACTTCCTCCACATGATACTGATAAGCACAACCTGTATTGAGTGCACCATGGGCATGTCTAGAGAAAAAGCCCTGTGATCCAAAAGCAGCCTTTCCCCTACCTCCTTGTTCTTGTAGAGAGAGTTGATGATGAGTTTCATCATGCGGTTGACCTCAGCCTGGAATGCAAACTTCTCCGCCTTCTCCCTCAGCTCCTTCATCTGGGCCACATTCAGCCCGTCCAGTTTGATGGCTTCCTCCTCTCTGCACACAACACAGCCATCAACATTACACCCTGCATCCCACAGATTAACAGTGTCAACATTACATCCTACAGCCATCAACATTACACACTCTGCATCAATGTCAACACACTTCCTCTTTGCCATACACAACCAGTTAACATTATACCTTCTGCAATGGGACCACTGCATCCACAAACAACTTACCGAATACAACTCGTTTCCATACTGAACAGTCTTGATACAACTCGCATGATATCACAACAACTTGCTGAAACAATGAAAGCTTCCACCAGGAACTGAAGAAAAGTGTAAGTTACATGCTAACTACTCAAAACAGTGTCAACTCATCAACTCAATGGATCAGGGGAATAATTGTATAATTACAGTACACTTATACTGCAATAAAAAATATCCAGAATTCCTTATCAATACAAGCATAAAGTAACCCATCAAATGTCCTAGCCTAACAATGCACAGTCTCTCTCACAGCAAGTATTAGTATCACCATACACCATTCTACCTTCCAAGATTCATTAATAATTTAACCAATCTAAATGTCAGCTGCCACTGCTAAATCACTTTCATTAATTATTTCATTAATAATTCAGTTAACTTAAAGATCACTTGCACAACAAATATTAAGTGCTCCATTCAAACAAGAGTGGTTATTACTTGGCTATGATTTCTATTACAAGTTCTAATCAGAGTTCCCCCCCCCACACCCCACTACAAGTTATATATTTTTTTCAGTGTTCATCTGTTCATTGTTGAACTGCAGACACAGAGTGACAACAGTAACAACTTTATTCATATTTTTTCTGAGCTTGAAACTGCAATCTGGATTGTTTTGCAGGAGAATAAAGAGTCAAGTGACCGACTGGCTGCCACATCAATGGGTCATTTCAAAACTGCGCGTCAAACCCTGTTCTAATGCGTTTCATACAAAAAATACAACTCATCAAATAAATAATAGTAACTATAAATTATAAATATCATGCTTAGATCATAGCTGCCTACATAACTGCACTGTCTTGACAATTTGTAAGAAAGGAGCATGTGGAAAATGGAAGTGTCAAATTTCTTTTTTGTACTTGCTTTTGGACAGTCTCGTCATCAGTTCGTGAGGCTTCCATGGTTTTGCCCAGGTCGACATCAACTGTTCCTGCTTCATCCTCTGCCTGTACCACCGCTGTAATCATAAAAATGCTTCACTTATTTATCTGACACAGTAGCTGCTTCGTATATAAACTGAACAGTTTGAATACGCAGGATTATAATAGAAACTGAGTATTTAAAAACATATTTTAAAAACAGAAATTGTGACTCAGACAAGAATGCAAGAATGCAAATGTTTATATATATAAAAAAATTTAAGTCTGAAAAGCGAAATAAGTGTGCATGATATTGGTCAGTAACCACGCACAGGATCATATATGCACCAACACACCATCTTCTGAAATCAGTGTACTCAAGGTCTTGTGATGAACAGAAAGATTTAAAAGACTGAGGAACAATGGAGTTTATATAAGAACACAATAACATGGATGTTTATCTAAAATAACTTTTGAAGTGTGTGCAAGTGAATGGATTTCACAAAGTCAGTATCCATGCACAGGAATATGAATGCATGCACACACAGACTCAAACACATACATGACTTCTATTATTTCATAATGACTTTCAATATAATTTTCCATCATATATCTCTATAAAAGCCGTAAGAATGAAACTAATAAAAGATATTTAAAAGCTTCAATACAATAAATTTTCTACCCTGATCATGTTTCTGGAACTGTGAATATAATTGTTCAACAAAAGCGAAACATAATGACATACTCAGGTGAAACACTAAAAGTAACTTGGTGTGTGGAGTGTGTGTGTAAAACAAAAGGGACATTGTTTACTGTATGACAGTGTATGTCATGTGTAAGTTCTATAACACTATACAACTGTTACTCACATTACTTATTAAACAAGTATTAATATTTTTCATTACAGTAGGTACTAGATTCTATGTCTTATTTATAAACCGTGCACTTAATATCAATAATTATACACGTGTGCCCAGATCGCACGGAAATGGGACACACCCCTTTTTGGAAAAAGAGTGAAACTTTGGTGGTGTCATCTGAGAATAAGATGATTTCTTTGTGCTTTGTTAGTCAACAACCTATGCAGTATTTCTTTAATTTCACTGCAGAAAAGTGAAAAAGAGGAAACAATTCTGATGAAGCCATCACTGTGCATCATCAAACCGGCTTCGACTTGACAGGAGTTATTGTTAACTTTCGAATGCGAATGCAACTCGACAAAATAACGGAGCTTTAAAATATCAACTTTTAACCATCTTCGTCTTATAGTGCACGATTTACATTGGAACCTACTAAAATGCGAAAACAAAGAGTACTGTCTAAATCCTAGCAACACTCCGAAATTATTTCAGATTCACGAAAGTGTTTGCTCCTTTTTTTGTGTTTGACTTCGAGCCTTAACATTTAGAGTACAAGCTAACCGTTAAACTAAGCTTGATAAATATGGCAAATTTAGTCACTTACCAGCGAAGAAGAGCAATCCAATGGCTCCGAGAAAAATTAATTTCTTCATGGTTGTCACCAATTACGGCTCCTGACGAAGGAGGCTTTTTTATTCGGAGAAAGGATCGATAATGAACAGCGTCGCCTTGCGCACGTTGCTGTCCTGGCAATTTCAAGGGAATCCCTTCCGCTGTTGACGGCATCCAATCGCCGCTCCCCACGAACAGACTTTGAGCCAATCAATGAAAACCAAATTCGGAACAAGTATCGTACTTGGCCCTTTTTCATTGGTCTCTATAAATAATTTCCCAGCATGCACAAGTCAATCTGCAACATTCCGGCGGAAATAGACTTATCATGTCTACGATTGCCAGGAACCACGTTGGCGCAGCGACAAGCTGACACGCCCACAACTTTGCAAGGAAAATTGGAAGGGGAAAATAC
>NC_134883.1:16662746-16677746 GCF_041734735.1 Babylonia areolata
AGATGTTATGTGCAGTTTTACTCGGCCGAATTTATTGGCTTGTTGCGAATCGACCCCTGTGTAAAATGTGTAACTCTGTAACAGGTGTAACTTTCCTGCTGTAACCTATTCTGCAGCCGCTCCGTCAGTCAAAAGAAACTTATGACGTGAATGGCAAAGTGACGTACAATATGCTGATATTGTAATTTATTTGGACTCTTCGACTACATGTGGGCCTACAGCTGTTGCTCACGTTTTCGGTGTCACTTGTAAAACACCATTTCAAAAGACTGATAAGAGTGAAGAAAAAAAATCGGAGGTACAGATTCTTATTCAAATTTCGCAAATACAATGGCCGAATACACCACTGAGGGGAGCGGTCATGTTTGATTTGGTCTTTTTCTTTTGTTCATTAGTATACAATAATTTCCCAAGTTATGTCCAAACTATACAACCTGTTATAAGCCTTTTTTTTGTAGTAGCCTACCCTGTCATTGCTCACCATCAGTAATTTCATTCAGTAGGCCTAATTGATGTATCTACCTATACATGAGTATGGAGAACCTCTCCATCTCGATCTATACATTAGGTCATGCATTTGGTGTTCTCATCAGTATAAGGTAGCAACCCCATAATTCTTTTAGCCCAAACAAATGCACAGTATCGACTGGCAGTACACAGGGGTGGCATTACTCAGCGGTGTCAAGAACCCCACAACTCAAAGCTAATATGTTGTTCAATGGCTTCAGTGTATTTTTTGTGTGTGTATGTGTCACTGTGTGTGTGTGTGTGTGTGTGTGTGTGTGTGTGTGTGTGTGAGAGAGAGAGAGAGAGAGAGAGAGAGAGAGAGATGTTATTCAACACAGTTTCTTCATGAGAAATATCCAATCCATCAATTCTGCTTTACTGGAAAGATCTCTACGGGCAGCTACATATAGGCCTACTGTGCCCCGGAATCAGTGAGAAAAGGAATCGATATAAAAATAATCAAACCCAGACCCTCCGTTACGGACACGTGAGAGATAAGCTGGCGTTGTTACGGTGCACGTTGTTATGTGATCCAAGTTTAGTCGGGACAAGACAGGGCGACATGCGGTTTACAGAAAGGTGACTGGGTTTAAGTCGTTCTACACAACTGTGACTGTGCTTATCAACAGCTAAGAAATTTAAAAGACTGATGCCAAGTGTAACTTTTTAGTGTCATATGATTATGACTTTTTATTTTATTTTTTTTTAAAGTGTTTTTTTTTTTTACTCCTCTGAATCTTAATCAAGACTACTGATGTCAATGTATCAAATATTTTGGCCTCGGAAAAAACTAGGTCGGAGGCAAGGAAAATTGAGCAGTAAAGCCATCTTCTACTTCTTTAGCGAGTGAATCAGGTACTTGCCCAACTACAGAAAGACTGACTAAAACCATTTACTGAACAGAGGAAAAAGAAACAAAGACAGAGACATGGCCTATAGTGAAACGCTTCACTGGAGATTAAATGCACGTGCTACATTGTTCAGGAGATTAAAGACGTTTCCCCCAAAAAATTAAGCCTGCGCAATTTTTGATTTGGTTGATTATGATCCTCAGACTCCCTTGTCTTTGATAATGAAAAAAAATTAAGAGAGAGAGAACTTTTTTTTTTTTAATGAGGGAACTTGGTGGAACAAGCGTGCATACGCTTTTTACATCCAGCCCTCACAACAAAGAAATGAAATCCGAAAATATTCACAAATTAACAAAAGGTTATAGAAATACACATGACATGTATGACTCGGAGAGAGAGAGATAGAAACACAAACACACACACGCACACACATACACAGAGGCACACACACACACACACACACACACACACACACACACACACACATAGCCTGAGGGGAGAGAGAGAGAGAGAGAGAGAGAGAGAGAGAACGGAAGTCAAGATAACTGCATGGTCGTTCCCAATACATTTTGAATATTGTTTTGAGTCCAGCTAAGCTTCTCCTAAATGTCAGATACTCTGAGTCTGAAATTCCCATTGACGACCATGTTGCTCCATTTCATTTACATTATTCAGTGCTGAAGTTAATCTTCCTTTCTCAGGGTTCTGATTTTGTTCGTTGTTGAGCTCACTGCATGTTTTTCTCCGCTCAGTTTTAGACTTTTCACAGTTCACTTCACAAACAAGTTCACTGATTTTACATTCTGTACTTTGAAAACCACATTCGAGCGATCCCACTCACAATCCTCGGACACCCTTATTCAAAAACCGTCCTTTGTGTGTGTGTGTGTGTGTGTGTGTGTGTGTGTGTGTGTGTGTGTGTGTGTGTGTGTGTGTGTGTGTGTGTGTGTGTGTGTGTGTGTGTGTGTGTGAGAGAGAGAGAGAGAGCGGAGAGAGAGAGAGAGAGAGAGAGAGAGAGAGAGAACACAAGACAAGACAACTGAAATTCTTTAGTTTCAAGTGTAGCCACTGCATGGAGTTCTTTTTTACAACCAGTCCCTATAATATATTTCAGTCGAGGATAAGGCACTGCAGCGCTGTGTGCTTTTTTACATCCAGTCCCCGCCATTGGCCCTGAATAGGGTCTACACTGCACAATACTAAATGAAATGGAAGCATGGTGTTAGTAGAGATACATAACAGAGGAGAAAAAAAAAATTATATTAAAAAAAAAGAAGAAAAAAACACACACACACATACATACACATACAATCACTCACAGACACACAGAGAGAAAGTCAGTGTGTGTGTGTGTGTGTGTGTGTGTGTGTGTGTGTGTGTGTAGAAACATGAAAACGTGAAGAGTCTTTTATTGTCTACGGAAAACAATACAGCCCTTCGGACAAGGGGGAGTGAGGGGGGCGGGGCATCAGTCGTTTTAAGCATAAAAATTGTGTGTGTGGGGTGGGGGTAGAATTAAAGGTGGTGATGTCAAAATAACTGGTCGTTTTCAATAGATTTTGAAATTCGTTTTTAGTCGAACGAAGCATCTTTTTAACATTAATTTTGCTTCGCCATCGCATGGAAGTGCCGCTTCGAGAATCGTGTGACCTTGACCGGCCGTGGACCCAATGCTGTGAGGGAGATTGACCTTACCTTACCCCAAACAATGAAGCTTTCTTTGGGGGAGATAACTATAACCTTGCTGATGGGGTCATGACTCATGTGTTGTGAGCAGCTGACAGGAATCATGTGATAGGCACAAAAAGCAAGGCGGCATCGTCAGGGCCAAAGAGAAAAGAAAAAAGGCCTGATGGAATAACAATTAAATGAAACACGTCCCAGGCAAAGGACATGAAGTTGGCACAAAGTAGCTTGTGATTGATGTGAGTATCATTAACTTTCGGTTTCTTTTTACACATCATTGGTTTGGTAAAGTGTGTTAAACAATTATTTCAGCTGATAATCACCGATACAGCTGTATTACACTCAGTAACGTAACTGCAGCAGTCTTCTATTATACTGTCTAAAATTCGGTCAAGTCAGTTACCCATTTTAACTGCAGCTGATTAATTTTCATGCGAAGTTGAACGGATATTCACTTAAGGTGGTGATATCCTGTTTCAATGCCCTCAGTCACCCAGGGACCCATTTAAAGACCATTTTCGTGCAAAGTTGAACTGATTCTACGTGGTGACCTGTTTTCTGTTTCATAGTATGTGGAGGGTTGATAAAAAGTTTGGTCGCTGCACAGCCAGTTTGGCAAGTTCACGAATTCGTTTGCAATGACACGTCGATTCAGCGTGTGCCAATCACCAAGGGCCTTTTTCCGTTCTTAGGGTAAACAAAGAACATGGCGGGTTGAGACTGTCAGTTCGATTTCAGGAAATGGGTCATTTCGCGTCGTTTGAAAACAACAAACAACTGTCTATGGGAAGGGTGGATTTCTCACTTTACTTCAGTGCAAAAGACACGAACATTGTCATTTAAGTTGGCCCCAGATTATATCATGTTACTGCGGAATCCTGAAATTTTTTAAAATCGAGTTTTAACTTCATGTTCTTTCTCAGTTTATCAGAATGACTGACAGTTTGATGGTGAAAGTAAGTGAAAAAAACACAAACAACAAAGAAGCAATTAAGACGTGCAGTGGTTCTGTTTCTACCCCTTCCTTCACCTGTCTCCCCATATTTGTCACCTGCTGCCCCACCCCCCTACCCGAAGCCATCCTCCACCCTGGTCAGGAAGAGACAGGGTGGAATGACCACCTCAGTTAGCAGTGTTCAGCAGCTAGTCCTGCAACATCCACCTTGCTTCCCCTCCACCCATCTGTGTGACTGACAGAGTGAACGTCCACGCTGTGTTGCAAATAGTGAAATACTATTCATTCCGTCTCAGGGGGGAAGTATTGTGGATATTGCCACTAGTTCTTTATTGCTACCTCTCCTTACATGCATACACACATACATGCTCACACTCACATGCACACATATGTATACACACACACACACACACTTGCATCCATACCCACACACACCCACATGTATGCACATGCACATGTGCACGCACACACACACACATGCATACACACACAATCACACACACACACACACACACACAGACACACACACAGACACACACACTTGCACACACTTGCACAAATACACACACAAATGCACACATACACAAACACACACATATACTTGCACACACATGCACATATATGTACACACACATATGCACACACAGAGAGAAGTGTATGCACACACATGTATACTCAAACAACACACACACAAACACAAACACACACACACACACATACCTGTGTGAACTCTCTCTCACACACACACATACACACACAGAAGTGCATGCACACACATGCATACTTAAACAACACACACACACACACACACACACACACACACACACACACACACACACACACACCTGTGTGAACTCACACACACACACACACACACACACACACACACACACACACACACACACACACACACACACACACACAGAGTTTTAGTCACCCCCAAAGGCACAGAAAATTGAATGTGTGACGTTCTAATCTTGATCCTCACTCAGCTCCAGCACTGAAGACAGCCCTCACAGCCCATGGAGGGGGCAGGAAAGAGAGAGGGGGAGGGGGGAGGAGCATCACAGTGCTGTCCCCTGATCAGTGTGGGTGTCCGTGCTGTGGTGACAGTCGCCTGCTGCTTCCTCTTCTGTTGCACCCTGGGAACCTTGTACGCCTTTGGTCAGTGCTTGTGTGTGTGTGTGTGTGTGTGTGTGTGTGTGTGTGTGTACATTACATCCCGTTCTCTTCAATATCTTGCATTGTCTTCTGTTGTTTGTTTGTCAGGCTTTGCACTTTATTGCTCCCATGTTAGTGTTGGAAATAGTCATTGGAATCAGTAATATTTTTCATTGTGATGTCAGCAGTACTGAATGCTGTACTGTGAATTTGACAGGAAAGTTCCGGTCTGGAAGTAAAGTTCTGTAACTGAGCAGATGTGAATCCTTTGTGTTATGTGATGATGACTGAACAGAAACATGAACTACTTCAAGTAGAGCAAGGTGAATCAGTACCTGCTTATGATGAATTAAGTGTGCTGTCTGTGTGACTGTGTTGTCTGTGTGACTGTGCTGTCTGTTCAAATGAAGTCTGTGACTGAAGTGTGCTGTCTGTGTGACTGAAGTGTGCTGTGTGACTGAAATGTGCTGTCTGTGACTGAAGTGTGCTGTCTGTGACTGAGACTGAAGTGTGCTGTCGTGTGACTGAAGTGTGCTGTCTGTGTGATGTGTGCTGTCTTTCTGAACGAACTGTACTGTTTATTTGCTGAGCAGTCTGTCTTCCTGAATGAATTATACTGTCTGACTGAATTGAACCATGCTGTGTCTGACTGAAAGTTCCACGCCTCCATAGGTAACATCAACCCCTACCTGACGTCGTACCTGCGGAACCGGACAGGTGATGGGGGCACGGACTTCACGGACACGCTGTGGGTGTTCCAGACTCAGGGCATGGTGACCAGTGTCCTGATGCCGGTGGTGGGGATGCTGGCCAACAGGCTGCACACCAAGCTCTTCCTGGCCATCGGCTTCCTCTGCCACACGTAGGAAAAAACACGCCTGTATGGGGGTGGGGGGGTGGGTGTTCAGGGTGTGGTGTGGGTGTTTGGTATGTGGGTATTGGGGGTGGTGTGTGTGTGTGAATATGTGTGTGTGTGTGTGCCCAACACTCAGCTTATATAACAGATTGACATTAGCTTACAGTTGGGCCAACAGCTAAGTGAGAGCTGTATTATAAATGGTTTCTCCATTGCAGTGGGAAATCATTTACAACTTAGTCTTTTTTGGAGGACTATGACTCAAGCTAGTAGGCAAAAATTGCACTGGCTCTTAGTGCTGCAGGCTTGAGGGGCTAGCTGGCCTTTTGGAACCATCCCAATGCCGACTGTCCTAAAACCCTCTTGGCTGAGAGAGTGGGGATGTTACTTGGGCAAGACACTGTCCACTATAATCAAATTCTAGCCCAGATAATCTAGACAGCAGTTACCTCTTCTGATGGTCATAGTTGAACACAACTGACTATTGTATAGTGTATGTGTGCCTGTGTGTGCATGTATGTGTGTGTGTGTGTGTTTGTATGTGTGTGTGTGTGTATTGGATGTGGTGTGGTGTGTGTGTGTGTGTGTATGTTTGTGTGCGTATGTGTGTGTGTGTGTGGAGGAGGATTTTGTTTAATGTCCCATCACACATATAGGTGATTGAAGACATTTTGTTAGAGTATTGATGTGTACATTTTAGTATTATCGTAAAGAAGAGGAGGGGGAGGGGAATGAATGGTGAGTTTGGGGAAAGTGGGTATATGGGGGTGGGGTGGAGTGGAATTTGAAACTGTGTGTGTGTGTGTGTGTGTGTGTGTGTGTGTGTGTGTGTGTGTGTGTTTGGATGGTGATAGTGCAGTGGGTGTGGCTTTTTCTTGGTTGTGGTGATGTGTGTTTGGTTCAGGGTTGGTGTTCACTAAACATGTTTGCAAGTCTCCAGTCTGTTCCTGCACCTAACCCAGTGTACTTTATTATTTCTGATTAAAAACAATCCAAGGGGTGTGGCTTACACACACCGCAAGTATGTTAAAGTTCCCCTAATCCGTAAAGATTCCATTATCCTTGTCACTTAAAAACTGAGCATGCATCATCCTCTGAATATTGAGTATGGTTGATTTAAGTTTGGCCAAAAAAAAAAAAAAAGGATCATATACATAAAAGCCACTTGAAGTTTAAAGGAGTGTGTGCATTGTTTGTGAATTTCAACTGACAAGCAGAGGTGGTGTGTGATGATTCGGTGGTGGTTTGTAGGTGTGTGATGATTAATGGAGTGGGCGGGGCTTTGTTTGGTGATGATTGATGAATGGATGATGTGTGTGTTGAGGGGTCACTGACTGTGTGTTGAGGTGTTGACTGGATGATGTGTGTGTTCAGGGGTCACTGACTGTGTGTTGAGGTGGTGACTGGATGATGTGTGTGTTCAGGGGTCACTGACTGTGTGTTGAGGTGGTGACTGGATGATGTGTGTGTTCAGGGGTCACTGACTGTGTGTTGAGGTGGTGACTGGATGATGTGTGTGTTCAGGGGTCACAATGTGTTGAGGTGGTGACTGGATGATGTGTGTGTTCAGGGGTCACTGACTGTGTGTTGAGGTGGTGACTGGATGATGTGTGTGTTCAGGGGTCATTGACTGTGTGTTGAGGTGGTGACTGGATGATGTGTGTGTTCAGGGGTCACTGACTGTGTGTTGAGGTGGTGACTGGATGATGTGTGTGTTCAGGGGTCACTGACTGTGTGTTGAGGTGGTGACTGGATGATGTGTGTGTTCAGGGGGTCACTGGTGGGGACGTTCTTCACGGTGCAGCAGTCGTTTCCCCTGGTGGTGCTGACCTATGGCGTGCTGTATGGCATTTCCCCCACTGTCGTTGACGCCGTTGCCATTCGCCTGGCTGTCCAGGTGGGTGTCTGGACTGGTGTGGGTGTGGGCGTGTCTGTTTGGGGGTAGGTGTGTAGGGTTGTGGGGCTGGGTTGGGGTGGTTGAGTTCAGTTTGTCAAGGAGGCGTCAATGCATACAAGCTATACCACATCTGTTAAACAGATGCCACCTATATCACAAATGTTAAACAAATGCCAGCAGCAGCATAACCCAGCATGCCTAGTCAGGCCTTGTAAAAAGAAAAAGGATACATAAACAAATAAATGGGTGGAGGGTGGGTGTTTAGGTGTGTGTGTGTTGGTTATGTGTGCGTGCGAGGGGGGAGAGTTATGTGTGTGTGAATTTGTGTGTGTGTGTGTGTGATTGTGGGAGGGGGGGTTGAGTCTGTGTGTGTGTATGAATTTTCAGCCCTTTTATGGCAATGAGTGGTTGGCTGGACTATAATCAACAATGATATGATATGACATTGTGATATGATATGATTTATAACACATATGACATGACACGACACATGACATGGCATGACACGACACATGACATGTCACACATGGCATGACACATGACATGACACGACACAAAGAAAAGATATGATATGTGATGTGGTATATTTTCAGTTTAGGTTCTAGTTTTCTCAAGGAGGTGTTTATTGTGTTCAGGCAAACCCGAAACTGCTTGGTAGATGCTTGACCAGCAGCATAATCCAGCGTGTTCAGTAAGGCCTTGAATGCATTCATGTATGTTTGTGTACCTATCAGAGTGGATTTCTTCTACAGATTATACCAGAGGACAACACTTAGGTTGCCATGGGTTCTTTTTCAGTGAGCCAAGAATGTGCTGCACACGGGACTCCAGTGTCTTGTCTCATCTGAATGATCAGATGCTCTGTGTGATTCGCCAGTCAAACTTGGAAGAGAGGGCAAGACTGGGATTTGAACTCAGACCCACATGGACAGTGTAATGGCAGATAAGCATCTTGACCATTCTGCCACCTTCCACGTATGTGTGATGTGATGTGATATATGATACAATACAATACAATACAATACAATACGATACAATACAATTACAATACAATGCAATACAATACAATATAATACAATGCAATGCAATTACAATACAATGCAGTACATACAATGTGGTACAATTACAACACAACACAACACAACACAATGCATTACAATATGATGCAATACAATACAATACAATACAATAAGGGCCGAAACACTTGACTGAGGAGGGCTCCTTCTCTGAAGACCTTGTACTGTTCAGCTATCCCTAGAGTTTCTTATCACCAATACAATAAATTACAATACAGTACAATACAATGCAATGCAATTCAATACAATACAGTACAATGCAATAAGATGTGATGTGATATTATATGATGATGATATAATACATGAGTTTGCGCGGTGTTTGGTGTGGTGGATGGTGTGGTGTGGTGTGGACAGTGGGTGCCACAGAGGAGGGGACTGATTGTGGGGGTGGTGCTGATGGGGTACGGGGTTGGGGGAGTGGTGTGGAACCAGGTCACCACCCTCTTCATCAACCCTCACAACCTGGAACCTGATCTCACTGTTGGCGAGGATGTGTGAGTAGTGTGCACATCTGTGTGTGTGTGTGTGTGTGTGTGTGTGTGTGTGTGTGTGTGTGTGTAGGCCTCTTTGTGCATGCATTAGTATGCCTGTGTGCATGTATGTGCATGCGTGTGCAAGTGTGTGTACATCATCCAAAGTGAGGAATGTGTTATGTTGGTTTTGTACATGATGTGGAGAAATGTGGTATGTGGTGTTGTACATGATGTGGAGAAATGTGGTATGTGGTGTTGTACATGATGTGGATAAATGTCGTATGTGGTGTTGTACATGATGTGGAGAAATGTGGTATGTGGTGGTGTTGTACATGATATGGAGAAATGTGGTATGTGGTGGTGTTGTACATGATGTGGAGAAATGTGGTATGTAATGGTGTTGCACATGATGTGGAAAAATGTGGTATGTGGTGTTGTGCATGATGTGGAGAAATGTGGTATGTGGTGTTGTAATGATGCGGAGAAATGTGGTATGTGGTGTTGTACATGATGTGGAGAAATGTGGTATGTGGTGTTGTACACAATGTGGAGAAATGTGGTATGTGGTGAAATGTGGTATGTGGTGTTGTACATGATGTGGAGAAATGTGGTATGTGGTGTTGTACATGATGTGGAGAAATGTGGTATGTGGTGTTGTACACAATGTGGAGAAATGTGGTATGTGGTGTTGTACATGATGTGGAGAAATGTGGTATGTGGTGTTGTACATGATGTGGAGAAATATGGTATGGTAATATGGTGTGTGGTGTGGTAATATGGTGTGGCACATGGTGTGTGGTGTGGTAGTATGGTGTGGCACATGATGTGGTGTGGTATATGGTGTGTGATGTGGTACATGGTGTGGTACATGGTGTGTGGTGTGGTACATGGTGTGGTGTGGTACATGGTGTGTGGTGTGGTACATGGTGTGGTGTGGTACATGGTGTGTGGTGTGGTACATGGTGTGGTGTGGTACATGGTGTGTGGTGTGGTGTGGTACATGGTGTGGTGTGGTATGGCACATGGTGTGTGGTGTGGTGTGGTACATGATGTGGTGTGGTACATGATGTGGTATGGCACATGGTGTGTGGTGTGGTACATGGTGTGGTGTGGTACATGGTGTGTGGTGTGGTACATGGTGTGGTGTGGTACATGGTGTGTGGTGTGGTACATGGTGTGGTGTGGTACATGGTGTGTGGTGTGGTACATGGTGTGGTGTGGTACATGGTGTGTGGTGTGGTACATGGTGTGGTGTGGTACATGGTGTGTGGTGTGGTGTAGTACATAGTGTGGTGTGGTACATGGTGTGTGGTGTGGTATGGCACATGGTGTGTGGTGTGGTACATGGTGTGGTGTGGTACATGGTGTGGTGTGGTACATGGTGTGGTGTGGTACATGGTGTGTGGTGTGGTATGGCACATGGTGTGTGGTGTGGTACATGGTGTGTGGTGTGGTATGGCACATGGTGTGGTGTGGTACATGGTGTGTGGTGTGGTATGGCACATGGTGTGTGGTGTGGTACATGGTGTGTGGTGTGGTACATGGTGTGGTGTGGTACATGGTGTGTGGTGTGGTATGGCACATGGTGTGGTGTGGTACATGGTGTGTGGTGTGGTATGGCACATGGTGTGTGGTGTGGTACATGGTGTGTGGTGTGGTACATGGTGTGTGGTGTGGTATGGCACATGGTGTGGTGTGGTACATGGTGTGTGGTGTGGTATGGCACATGGTGTGGTGTGGTACATGGTGTGTGGTGTGGTATGGCACATGGTGTGTGGTGTGGTACATGGTGTGTGGTGTGGTACATGGTGTGTGGTGTGGTATGGCACATGGTGTGGTGTGGTACATGGTGTGTGGTGTGGTATGGCACATGGTGTGTGGTGTGGTACATGGTGTGTGGTGTGGTACATGGTGTGTGGTGTGGTATGGCACATGGTGTGTGGTGTGGTACATGGTGTGTGGTGTGGTACATGGTGTGTGGTGTGGTACATGGTGTGGTGTGGTACATGGTGTGGTGTGGTACATGGTGTGTGGTGTGGTATGGCACATGGTGTGGTGTGGTACATGGTGTGTGGTGTGGTATGGCACATGGTGTGTGGTATGGCACATGGTGTGGTGTGGTACATGGTGTGTGGTGTGGTATGGCACATGGTGTGTGGTGTGGTACGTGGTGTGTGGTGTGGTACATGGTGTGGTGTGGTACATGGTGTGTGGTGTGGTGTGGTACATGGTGTGGTGTGGTACATGGTGTGTGGTGTGGTATGGCACATGGTGTGTGGTGTGGTACATGGTGTGTGGTGTGGTGTGGTACATGGTGTGGTGTGGTACATGGTGTGTGGTGTGGTGTGGCACATGGTGTGTGGTGTGGTGTGGTACATGGTGTGGTGTGGTACATGGTGTGTGGTGTGGTGTGGCACATGGTGTGTGGTGTGGTGTGGTACATGGTGTGGTGTGGTACATGGTGTGTAGTGTGGTGTGGTACATGGTGTGTGGTGTGGTGTGGTACATGGTGTGGTGTGGTACATGGTGTGTGGTGTGGTGTGGCACATGGTGTGTGGTGTGGTACATGGTGTGTGGTGTGGTGTGGTACATGGTGTGTAGTGTGGTGTGGTACATGGTGTGTGGTGTGGTACATGGTGTGGTGTGGCACATGGTGTGTGGTGTGGTACATGGTGTGTGGTGTGGTACATGGTGTGTAGTGTGGTGTGGTACATGGTGTGTGGTGTGGTACATGGTGTGGTGTGGCACATGGTGTGTGGTGTGGCACATGGTGTGTGGTGTGGTACATGGTGTGTAGTGTGGTGTGGTACATGGTGTGTGGTGTGGTACATGGTGTGGTGTGGCACATGGTGTGGTGTGGTACATGGTGTGTGGTGTGGTACATGGTGTGTGGTGTGGTGTGGTACATGGTGTGTGGTGTGGTGTGGCACATGGTGTGTGGTGTGGTACATGGTGTGTGGTGTGGTATGGCACATGGTGTGTGGTGTGTATGTGGTGTGTAGTGTGGTACATGGTGTGTGGTGTGTATGTGGTGTGTAGTGTGGTACATGGTGTGTGGTGTGGTACATGGTGTGTGGTGTGGTACATGGTGTGGTGTGGTACATGGTGTGTAGTGTGGTACATGGTGTGTGGTGTGGTACATGGTGTGGTGTGGTACATGGTGTGTAGTGTGGTACATGGTGTGTGGTGTGGTACATGGTGTGTAGTGTGGTACATGGTGTGTGGTGTGGTACATGGTGTGGTGTGGTACATGGTGTGTAGTGTGGTACATGGTGTGTGGTGTGGTACATGGTGTGTAGTGTGGTACATGGTGTGTGGTGTGGTACATGGTGTGGTGTGGTACATGGTGTGTGGTGTGGTACATGGTGTGTGGTGTGGTACATGGTGTGGTGTGGTACATGGTGTGTGGTGTGGTACATGGTGTGTGGTGTGGTACATGGTGTGTGGTGTGGTACATGGTGTGTGGGGTGTGTGGTGTGGTACATGGTGTGTGGTGTGGTACATGGTGTGTAGTGTGGTACATGGTGTGGTGTGGTACATGGTGTAGTGTGGTACATGGTGTGTAGTGTGGTACATGGTGTGTGGTGTGGTACATGGTGTGTGGTGTGTTACATGGTGTGGTGTGGTACATGGTGTGTGGTGTGGGCGTGGTACATGGTGTGTGGTGTGGTGTGGTACATGGTGTGGTGTGGTACATGGTGTGTGGTGTGGTGTGGTACATGATGTGGTGTGGTACATGGTGTGTGGTGTGGTATGGCACATGGTGTGTGGAGTGGTACATGGTGTGTGGTGTGACACATGGTGCAGTACGGTGCGGTTCATGGTGTGTGGTGTGACACATGGTGTGGTGTGGTGCGGTTCATGGTGCGTGGTGTGGCACATGGTGCGGTGTGGTGCGGTTCATGGTGCGGTGTGGTGTGCACAGGTACTACAGCCAGGCCGAGGTACTGGACAAGGTACCGTGCTGTTTCCTACTGCTGGGCGTGGTGTGCGGCAGTGTGCAGTTCCTGGGGACACTGCTCCTCTGTCTGCCTCCTCTCCCGCCACCCACACAGGTCACTCCTCTGTGTGTGTGCGTGTGTTGGGGGGTAGGGTGTGCGCAAGTGTGAAGGGAGGGTGTGTGTGTGTGTGTGTTTGGGGGGTAGGGTGTGCGCAAGTGTGAAGGGAGGGTGTGTGTGTGTGTGTGGGGGGGGTTACGTGCGCGTGCATGTGTGTGTGTGTATGTGTGTGTGTGCATCTGAGTTTCACATTGATCTTTAAATTCTCAATATGTCATAAATTTTCCATCTGGACACTCTAAGTCTGCAACACTATATATACCCACTTTCTTACCATCTTTTCTAAGATTATTGTTGTCTTATTGATTTAGAATTTATCATTACAGAAAATGTTTCCAGCCACTAAATCAGCAGTAACTTTACTAACATATTCTTTGTATGCTTCGAAAGTATTTTCCTAAAAGTATTGAATCTGAGCTTGTCAGTTGAAAAGCTTAAGCCATATTTCTTTAAATCTTCAATTAGGGGACATACCTTTCTGTGTGCATTTGTAACTATCAGTTAACAGATTACTTATCCATGAAATTTTCAGTGATTGAATGAAAAGATGTAACAGTGTTTATCATAGGTTGAGTATGATGAATTGAAGTGGTCATCAGGTTCAGGTTCTGGTTAGGGCGATGCCAAGAATTGTAGCCTTGTGGCTTTGTATGCCTCGTTGATTTTCGTAATTTTTTTGGTCAGGTACTTAAAAGCTCACAAGGTCATGTGACAGTGTTTATCACAGGTGGAGTATGATGAATTGAAGTGGACATATAACAGTGTTTATCACAGGTGGAGTATGATGAATTGAAGTGGTCATGTAACAGTGTTTATCACAGGTGGAGTATGATGAATTGAAGTGGTCATGTAACAGTGTTTATCACAGGTGGAGTATGATGAATGAAGTGGACATGTAACAGTGTTTATTACAGGTAGAGTATGATGAATGAAATGGACATGTAACAGTGTTTATTACAGGTAGAGTATGATGAATGAAGTGGTCATGTAACAGTGTTTATCACAGGTGGAGTATGATGAATTAAAGTGGACATGTAACAGTGTTTATCACAGGTGGAGTATGATGAATTGAAGTGGACATGTAACAGTGTTTATCACAGGTGGAGTATGATGAATTGAAGTGGACATGTAACAGTGTTTATTACAAGGTGGAGTATGATGAAGTGGACATGTAACAGTGTTTATTACAGGTAGAGTATGATGAATGAAATGGACATGTAACAGTGTTTATCACAGGTAGAGTATGATGAATGAAGTGGACATGTAACAGTGTTTATTACAAGTAGAGTATGATGAATGAAGTGGACATGTAACAGTGTTTATTACAAGTAGAGTATGATGAATGAAGTGGTCATGTAACAGTGTTTATCACAGGTGGAGTATGATGAATTAAAGTGGACATGTAACAGTGTTTATCACAGGTGGAGTATGATGAATTGAAGGGGGCATGTAACAGTCTTTATTTCAGGTGGAGTATGAT